>NW_024380676.1:0-17032 GCF_016835505.1 Polypterus senegalus | reverse complement strand
TTTAAAATTTTGGTAAAAAAGGGAAAAATAGAAAAAATTCAGAGGGGAAACACTGACCATCCTTTTATTAAGGGGGATAGATTTTGGGGTTTCAAAAAGTAAATTAAAAAAACCCCTGCTTTTTTTTTTAGGGTCACGCAAAAGCTACAGATAAAGTCTGCACAGCCCATGGGAAACACAGACAATCCTTGGGTAATCTCAGTGCTCATTGAGTCCCCAGTCAATCACACAGAGAACGATGCACTCCCAAGCAGAGGAGGTAAAACTCAGAACCCAAGCAACTACTTTATATATTTTCTAAACTGAACTTCATGTCCATACTATGACAGGAAGCTTTCCCATTTCAATTTGAGTCCTTCACAGCCCACAGCTTTATACATTTAGCACATGCAGAGACCCAGTCACTTCACGCACTACCTCATTAAACAGTCTAAGTTAACATTATAACAAAACAAGAAGAGTGAACCTACAGAGTCTGGTAGGTGCTGTCTCTGGACTTGAAAAACCTCATTACAAAGAAGATGGCTGACTGAATTCCAAGCACCAGGATGATTCCCCCATGAAGCTTGCCAGGTTGAAGTTCGCTGAGAGTATACTGCTCGGGTTCTGTAGGAGCAGGTGCATCTGATATGCATTAAAGAGAAAACAACAAAAGAACACATGAGCAGCAAAGAGCAAAACATTAATCATGCTGGCAGCTCTATGACATAAAATGTTCAGGAGAAAGAAAACATAGTACTAAAAACTGAGGTCTTTAAAATTTTTAAACACTTTTTACAGTCCATTCATTTATTAGGAAAAGCTGCTTTTTTCAAGGCAGGGTTGAGAGGATGTCAGATCCTCTTTTAGCACAAACAGATTCAAGGCAGGAGGATCAATGCCAGGCTCATTACAGAGCCCCTTATCAACCCCATCCATTAGCAGTCTTGTTTAATTGATTTCAAGGTTGTGGGCAAACCTCACAGTGAATCTTACATTTGCCAAGAGACCTAATAGCATAGTGGATGAGTTGTTGTAAAATCACATGAGCAAGAGAGGAGTAAACAAATCCACTCCAAGCTTTTACAGTTTGTCAACCCCAGAGAAAGGACTGGGAATGAATGAGTCTGAAAAATATGGATGCTTCAGGGCCATTCTGCTTACTTGTCAATAGGGAGCTTGATGTGTGCCAGATAAGACATGATCAGGAGGGACTAGAGGCAATCTGTTCTAACAAGACCCACAAAGTAGAAAAGGATTTTGTAAATCCAATTCTGCATAAACTGGAAGAGTACAATGGAAGGTTGTATGCAAATTAACATTGCTAGGGACAAAACATTGCCATCTAGGAGGCTCCCAGCACCATATTATTCTTTTGATGTTTACAATGCCTATAAAAATTATTCATGCCATGGAGGTTTTCACGTTTATTATTATACAACATTGAATAAAAATGTATATAATTTGGCTTTTTTTGACATTGAGCAATAGAAAAAAACACTGTTTAATGTCAAAGTGAAAGCGTATCTCTGCAAAGTGGTATAAATTAATTAGATTTTGGCTTGTGCAATGAAGCTGATAGAGAAAGCCTGCCCAGGAAGGCCATGTCAAAAACTAGCAAAATCTGACTTCAGCTTGCTAATGGAGATCTCCCAATGAAGTGCCTCCTTGTAGAAAACACAGATATATTGTATTCATTCTCACTTCTCTAAAATCCACAAATTGGACAATCCTGGACACCCTATTGTTTCTACATGCAACTACTCAAATTTCGGCTTTCTTTGATAGTCTTATAAGACCACTGGTTGTAGAACCCTAACCATGCTCTCAATTTGTTTGGCAGCTTTAGACTCAGAATAAGGAGTTTCTTCACTGACAGATGATACCCATTGTGAACAGGACCTCAATCAAGCCAAGAGTAGACCTCATAACATCCACTCTAAGAGGAACTCCAGTAATGAAACCTGCATGCTGTTGGTCCTCTCATTCAACTGTAACACTTTATTTCTCCCATGGGTCATTAAACAAAATTTCCCAATTTTTTAAACTGATCCTTTCACATGAGCCTTTTTTTCCTAACCCTCTTGATCTCTGTCCATTACCTAACCTACATAAATTTCGCTTGCAGCTCTTCACAGGGGAGAGCCACATTCCCATTAGGCACTTTAGCTGTCAGGGTGATGCTGTACTTGAAAATTTTCACCAACAATACCTATACCTATACCTATACCTATAAATAATAGTATCTGAACCCCCTGGGAAATTTAGCATTAAAGTATGAGCCTCTTGCCAGTTGAAAAATCTTATGTAAAGCATTAACTGTAAAGTGTCCAGCCATCTACCTAGGTGAAACAGGGAGACGGGCTTGCAAATCATTTCAAAAAGCATTTTAGCTGTTAAAATAAAGATCTTAGAGAGTCTATTTTAGAACACTTCACATCTCTTCTTCATAGCCACACTGATCTCTTTATTTGTGTTCTTTCACAGGATTCAAAGACACTTTCAAAGAAAAACAGAAGAAGTGTTCATTCCCACACTGCAGTCACATATTTCTCTGGGTCATAATGACTGACTAACTTTTCTAATATCTCCCTTCATCATCTTTAATGGTAGCTTTTTCATCTACTCTTACCTTTCCTCGATTTATCTGTTCGACTTTGTACCCTATATATCCCTCCTCCTATATATGGTACCCACCTGATGAAGGCTATACAGCTGAAACATTGTGTTTTTACCTTCTTTCAGCATGGAAATGATATGCATACTTATATACAGTCTATTACTATTATAGGGCAAAGGACTTCCTTCAGCCTCACCTAAAACTTGGCATAGCTTGATTATGTGCTGTTGTACCTTTGAGTTTCCAACTTTTCTAGTAATTTTCCCCAGGTGTTATATCATGTTTCAGGATTTTTTATTTGTTCATTTGGTTAACCTTTTATCTACTATTAGGTACTGGGGGCAAATTACATTTCTTTCACATGAGAAATATGTAATGCAGAAAAATACATGAGGGCAAGTATTTTTCAGAGGACTTTTTAGAATAGTACTATAAATAAGTTGCACATCACACAGCTTGTTGAGTCATGTGCCACCTTAAGCAGTTGGAGACTGTGCCCCAAGAGCACAAGAGGGCACACATTTGTGTTAGTGGTATAGCTATTAGGTTAGCTAATTAAATATACATTTACTGGCTTCTAAATTACAGGTCTCAATTAATTATATCCCTCTCTCCACAGGCTGCTTATAGCACATATTAAGAAGAGAGCTCTTGAATAAAAGGTTTCGAAGACTGCATGCTCCAGTAAATGGAGTCCGTGTTCAGCGCATGGATGTTTAACAGCCTAGTGCTTCTAAATGAAGGACCACAAAACCAAAGCATTAACAGGAGACTTCTGTGGCAAAGCATAAATGATAGAAATTGTCATCATTAATTAAATTAGGCTTTAGCAAACTATTTTGACGATGTGTAATAATAATGATAATAATAAATTGTATTTATATAATATCTTTGCTATGCTCAAAGCAATTTACAGAGATTTCAAATGAACAACAGGCAAAAAGCAGAAAAAGATCAAATATACAATGAATACAAAATTATATTACCATAAAACACCAAATAAAATATAAATACAGGAAACAAAAAACCCTTTTAATTAGAATAAGAGACAATAAACCTAATAAAAAGAAAAAAAATACAAAACAATACAAGAAAATGCTGAACAATTAACTATTTGTGACACAAAGTCATATCATCCTGAGCACCTGGACAGACCAAATAAACTGAGAGAAGGGTCAGAATGTCAGGGTCAGTTAAATGCCTTCCAATGAAACAATGAAAGCAGAGCGATGGGTGTATGTGGTTCTCGATGTTGCTGGTTTTTTAGGACTCTAAAATCAGGTCTCCACCTTATAAAAGGAAAATGCCCATAAATCAAGCAGCAGTGGGCAATTGAAAAGTCATTGAGTGAACCACAAGAAGATTCAATTCAGTTGTCCCAGAAATTGTGAATATGACTGAGCTATAATCCATAAAAATACAACTCAAGATGAAAATAGAAATTTCTGATCATGAATAAAACATTCAGTGAAAAGTGGTCCAAAAAGAATAAGGATTAACAGAAACTTGCTTTTTTTACTTTTTTATTTTTTGCAGAGAAAAGCGGCAGCAAACATGTGCCAGCTTTCCCTCCCTACAGACTACAGTTGCTGCACACCATGTATAATTTGAAGCCATGGTGAAAGGGTGCCCATCTGACAAGAGGATGTTGGACCACTAACAAGTTGACACAAGGCAGGACAATGTCCTACTTAAGACTTTCATGAGGAACAGAGAGAAGTCCACTAATTTGGTGTGGGAATGCTTCAGCTACTGCAAGTGTTTGGATCATTGGAACATAATAGAAAAGGCACATCGGTCAAAGTAAGAGGGGGCTATGACCTGGGTGGGAAAGTAAAATGGGCAGGCAGTCCTACAGGTGTTAAGAATAATGACCCTGATAGAAGAAGGCTGCATAAGAGTTGGTGAGACGGAACATCCACTAAAAACAAAATGGAAGCAAAAGTCTGAGTTGAGGAGCATGTGACTGTGTGCCCTTTAAAGGTGAAGACTAGTAGAACTTGGGAGCAGAATACCATCCCAGACTAGAAGGATTTTAATCAAGTTGCTTTTTAAGGCAAACAGCATAGAAGTTGATTGAAAGGCCCAACTCTTAAGACAAAATGAAGACTCAAGTGTGCAGACACACAAGGTGATCCTAGCTTGGTTTCCCAATAGCAAACGTGGTATTGACCTTAAATCTACATTTGATTACAGACCACAACTGAGGCTATTAAGTCCTAACAGATAGAGGGCGAATGTGTCAAGATTTTGGGCATAAGGAGAGTGCTCTGGTCCTACTTTGGGAGTGGACAAGGAGTAAGCTACCCACTATGCAGAAGTGGAATGAAACTACAAAAAAAAATTACAAAATACTAACAGAGAGCAAAACCAGTAGCAGCACAGACGTTAGAAGCATGGGGCAGTCACAGATTATAGGAGCAAGGTCACCTAAGTCTTATCAGAGATGCCTCATGGTTCAATTAGTTTAGCACCTTTTATATTCATTTGGGATCCACCAATACAGAAACAGAGAAAAAAATTCCCGTGTCCCAGCTTTAATGAGAATGAATACCTGAAAAACGTAGAGCGAGATGGCATCCCAACTGTGCACTCAAACAATGTGCTGGTCTAATGGCAGGCATCTTCTATGCCAATACCAAATATTGGTTTCCAATAAGTTTGCCAAGAAGTAACAGGTTACATAGAGGTGCTTTACACACTTCAGTTTGTTGTTCAACACAATCACCTCCAGGCACTGGTCACAAAGCTCCAGACCTTCAGAATTAACAGCATTCTGAAACATAATCCTGACTTTCGGACAGTTAATCTGTCCAATTATCAGTCTTGGAGAACACAAGTCAAACTAGTAAAACCACAAGGTTGGGTGCCCTGAGCACCGCTGTGATTTTGATTCCACACAACTGTGTTGTCATACATGACCCAAACCACATTGTGAATTTGCTGGAGAACATTTTAATGGTAACTTGTTACTATAAATGACAAGATGGTCCACCGGAAAACTATGTACAGAAACAAATGAAAAACAATCTTTGGAATATTTACTGATGTCTAACAATGTCTAGTTGTTGCCAGCCCATTTAACATCAGGGAGTCCACAGCTGAAATTTCAAAGCAGGACTTTACTGGCCAGTCTAGTTAGCCTGAGCAAATATAAGTGGCTAGGAGATGGCAGGCCAACACAACACGGAGACGGATTGTGCCTGAACTGTTTCATTGGTGAAGGGACAAGTAGACTTATTCTACTGGTCATTGGAATAGAGTTGTGGCTGGCTGGGATGAGGAAGTAGGAGATGGCTTATCAACATTGGTCTGATGGTACATCAAGGAAGTTGGATGAAGATAAACACAGAGCTAACGAAGAGCTATATCTCTTTGCCATTTCTCCATCCTGAAGAAAGCCTGCACCATCTCGCAGGCATTCTGAGACTTGGCCTATAAGATGATGGCTAGAAACGAAGAAGAATCGACACACTGGAAGCTGTTGCAGAAAAGAAAATGGTGACGAAACTGGATGTTATCATTAAAAACCTCCTCCAGGTGGCTTTCTTGGAACACTTTTCCTACAGGCTCATTCCTCCATGGTGTGCTAAGAAGCACCTTGGGAATTTTTTCTGCTCCCTGATATCAGGCAATTCAGTGATTTCTTCTGATGTCACAGACTAAATGTTTATATTCTTAAGTTCATGTTGTTGTTTTGCACAATATACATTCACTTATTTATATATAATTTATTTAATAAACTATCTATCAATTGTTTGATTGTATTGCATCTAATTCTCACCATGGAATTAATAAACTCTAATCTAATCTAAATCTGTAAGTTTCTCCTGTTCATTCTTTTATTCTATCTACTTGCCTAAGATTATAGAATGTAAAAGAGAAGTGTGAAGTGCTGCACCACAGTACCTGACAGTGTGGTAATAGTAAGCAATTATGCATTCTGTTAAGGTCACGAATAAAGAGTATAATGGGAAATGGGGTCATCCTAGGACCCTAATACAACAAAACAAGGACACACTCCCACACAAGAGGAATATTTATGTCAGACTATGTCTGAGAATGGCACCCTGCATTACACTAGACCAACACACCCCCCCTCCTGCTCTAAGTGGTTTTAGCAGTAACAGCAGGTTGTCACGTGTACAGATTACAGTGAAATTCTTACTTGCATATTCAGCCAGCATGCAAAACCCTGACGCCACTTATCAACATGATAAACAAGAAAGTAGGAAATACACAACTTCATTTTAATTTAAAATACAAACTTCATCTTACCTAATAAAAACACAATTCAGTTCACCTGAATTACTTATTCATGTGCTATGCTCTCATTAACTGAAACTTTGTGATAATGAATTATTCCCTGCTGAATCACCCAGATTGAAAACAATTCTACTGATGAGCCTGATCTGTAACAACAACCCCACTGTGACATCACTAGTGACGTTCAGCTTGTACAAGCAAATTTAAGCCATAATTTGAAACTATTGACCATTTTGCAGTTAATGTTATACTGTTTGCTTGTGCCACCTGTTTTTTTACTTTTTCTGATTGGAATAAATTGTACATCTATGCTGACCTTTATCTTTTAATTCTGGTGACACGTTTATTGATAATATTTGTCATTGTATTGTTATTATTCTGTTTATTTATCTGTGCCTATTGCACTATGCCTTTGTCCCAATAAGTGTTTTGTTGTTGTATGTTTATCGAGACAACAGAAATAAATGCAGGAGATTTAGAAGTATTTAGTCTCCTTCAGTTTCTACAAATTTTATTCTATTATAAATATACTTTAAATTAATACATTTGTCATTTCACAAAATCAATCTTCAGTCAATAACCCATAATGACAAAGTCAAAGGGAAAAGAAATCTCTCATTCATATGAGTATTTAGACCCTTAATTCAGTATTTTTTGAAGCCCTTTTGGCAGAAATTCCAGCTTTGAGTCCTCTTGGGTAAGTATCTATAAGTTTTGCACACCTAGATTTGGCGTTTTCCCATTCTTCCTGGAGGTTCCTTTCAAGTGCTATTAAATTGGATGCAAAGTGTCTGTAAACTGACATATTTGGGTCTCACAGGAGATGTTCTGTGGGGTTTAAGTCTGGGCATTGGCCGGCCCTCAAGGACAGTCAGAGACTTGTCGCGGCCATTCCAGTGGTACCTTAAATGTAAGCTTTAGGTCAGGAGTGTTGAACTCCAGGCCTGAAGGGCCGTAGAGGTTACAGATTTTCATTCTCACCCTTTTCCCTTCATTTTAACAGCCTTGTTTTTAAGGATTCAGTCCTCTGAATTCATTCCTTTCTTCATTAAATCAAAGCCAAACGGAAATGAGATGTGAAACGAGCAACAGATGACCTGCTAAATTGGTTTTCAAACTCCAAACAAATCTCACTCCAACCAATCTCTTATGAGAAGCCAAAACATAGCAAATCAGTCTTCCAACTACGTGTGATTGAAACGTCAGTGTACCGTATGGTTACATGCAGTACAAAGACCACTCTATAAACACTATCTTCTGCTTGTTCACAAGTAACATTATAAACAAGCTTGCTCATTTGCTCCTCATGTTCCAAAAGCACTGTTAATGTATTTGTCATTTTTGCTATCATAATCACAAAGGTTTAAAATTTGTGTGTAGGCCACAGAAATTGACATCACATGACATAGTTTGCCCATCCTTTGTTTATTTAATCAAGATTGATGAGCAAAAACAGCAAATTCATCACTCTAAAATGAAATCTACAGTATATCAACCTTCATTGCTGAATTTCAACCTTCATTGCTGAAATAACAATAAGCAAATGGGAATAATAGACAAATGAGTACAACAACAAGAAGGAAGACAATATCAGCTGTGAACATTAACACCAGTTGACTTGAAGTCCTTCAGTATCTTATGTGACTGCCTCTTTCAGTCACCACTGCTAGACACCTTTGGTGCATAGGGTCAATGAGCCATTGAATTGTGGCTTGTAGGATACCATTTCACTCCTGCAGAAGGGCCAGACCAAGCTGCTGGTCATTGGCTGACACAGGGTCATGTCTCTGGATGTTGCAATCCAGGGCATCCCAAAGGTGCTCTATGAGGTTAATATTAGAGCAGAGGGTGTCCTAACAATATCCTACTGTAGGGTCAGATCAAGTAGAAGGTGGAACAAAGGACCTCTGACAGGTATTCTCAACGACCAGCATCATGGATCTATTCTGCCACTGACGATGGCATTGCACATACCAGCAGTTTCAACAGCAGTATGGGTGACAGATCTTATTTGATCTCTCAGATGGATCAGTCTGAGGTGTCAGTCTTGCTCTGGTGAAGTAAGCAGATGTCATCTGTTCTGTCAGCCTGCTGAAACCTTGTCTGCAGTCCTGACGAGCACAGCAGCTTAATCCTTAGTGTTTGTCATCAGTGGAGCATGACAAGCCTGCCTGTAGCTTTCCAATGGCTCCCTCTTGCTTCTGGTGATATTTAAGGCATTACAGAATGCACAGAACAGTGACTGAGTGTGATCTTTGTCTCGCTGGACCTGAGGTTTGAATAATGACTTTTAAATGTGACCTCATTGACATTGTTCACCTCAATCTCAAAGGTAAAATATGGCTTGTCACTAGTTGTGGAAATACATATCTACAGTATACCTATTACAGAAAATATGGTGTTTCTTTTTGCCATCAGAACATATACAGTATATATATACAGTGGTGTGAAAAAATATTTGCCCCCTTCCTGATTTCTTATTCTTTTGCATGTTTGTCACACAAAATGTTTCTGATCATCAAATACATTTAACCATTTGTCAAATATAACACAAGTAAACACAAAATGCAGTTTTTAAATGATGGTTTTTATTATTTAGGGAGAAAAAAAATCCAAACCTACAAGCCCTGTGTGAAAAAGAAATTTGCCCCTTGTTAAAAATAACCTAACTGTGGTGTATCACACCTGAGTTCAATTTCCGAGCCACCCCAGGCCTGATTACTGCCACACCTGTTTCAAGAAATCACTTAAATGGAGCTCTGACACAGAGAAGTAGACCAAAAGCACCTCAAAAGCTAGACATCACCAAGATCCAAAGAAACGGGAACAAATGAGAACAGAAGAATTGAGATCTATCGTCCTGGTAAAGGTTATAAAGCCATTTCTAAAGCTTTGGGACTAGTAACACAGTGAGAGCCATTATCCACAAATGGCAAAAACATGAAATGTGGTGAACCTTCCCAGGAGTGGCCAACCAAAAATTACCCTCAAAGAGAAACCACTCACCCCGAGAGGTCACAAAGACCCCAGGACAACGTTAAAGAACTGCAGGCCTCACTTGCCTCAATTAAGGTCGGGGTTCACGACTCCACCATAAGAAAGAGACTGGCAAAAGGGCCGCAGGGCAGTTTTCCCAAGATAAACCACTGTTAGCAAAAAGAACATTGGGGTTCGCCCTCAGTTTATAAGAAACATCTCAATGATTCCCAAGACTTTTGGGAAAATACCTTGTGAGGGATGAGACAAAGTTGAACTTTTGAAGGCAAATGTCCCGTACATCTGGCGAAAAGGAACACAGCATTTCAGAAAAGAACATCATACCAACAGTAAAATATGGTGGTGGTAGTGGATGGTCTGGGTTGTTTTTGTCAGGGCCTGGAAGGCTTGCTGTGATAGATGGAACCATGAATTCTACTGTCTACCAAAAATCCTGAAGGAGAATGTCCGCCATCTGTTCATTAACTCAAGGAGCACGGTGCTGCAACAGGACACGACCCAAAACACACCAGCAAATCCACCTTTTTTAATGGGAAGAAAACAAATGAAGACTTTGGAGTGGCCTAGTCAAAGTCCTGACCTGAATCCAATTGAGATGCTATGGCATGACCTTAAAAGGGGGTTCATGCTAGAAAACCTCCCAAAAAAAGCCGAATTAAAAAATTTTGCAAAGATGAGGGCCAAAATTCTCCAAAAGCGCTCGTAAAAAACTCATTGCAAGTTATCGCAAACGCTGATTGCAGTTATTGCTGCTAAGGGTGCCCAACCAGTTATTAGGTTCAGGGCAATTATTTTTTCACACAGGGCCATGTAGGTTTGGATTTTTTTTTCCCAAATAATAAAACCATCATTTAAAACTATTTTGTGTTTAGCAGGTTATATTTGACTAATGGTTAAATGTGTTTGATGATCAGAAACATTTTGTGTGAAAAAACATGCAAAAAGAATAAGAAATCAGGAAGGGGCAAATAGTTTTTCACACCACTGTATATATAATTCAGACGCCGAGTAGGAGGTCATGGATTGATCTGACAGCACCTGGGAAACCACTCACCAGGGAGTGGGGGGGTATTAACTTTCTCCTCTGCTTCTCATAGGAAAAAGCCCGCCCTGCACCATAGGCATGGATGATCAAAAAGCGCTTCCCGCCCTTCCTCCGCCATCTTGCCCTGACGCCATCCTTCCCATCCTCCCTTGGGTCCTTCCCGACATTCCTCCACTGCCCCCCTCAATAATGGCGCACGCCAGGAGCGCGCCGCATTAGGGAACTGTTTAGTTTATGATTTTGACCTGTTTTTTGTTTGTCTGTACAATATAGGGGCGGAAAACCCAACCCTTGTTACTGTCTCTCTCGGTCCTTACAACTGGATAGCCGCAGGATAAAGATCCCGGAACAGGAGGGAAGGACCGAACACCGGTGGCGGGGAAATGAACGCCCAGCCCAGGCCCTGCAGCAACCCAAGCCGCTACCAACCGGGAGCTGGAGGCCACGGCCGGTTAGTGGAAGCCCAACGGGCGAACCAGACCCGCCCAGGCAGCCGCCTCCCCTATGGTACCGGGGCCTCTTCGAGGACGCCGATGCCTACCTGGGCATGTTTGAGAGGCCACCCGAACAGTGGCAGGGGTCCGAGTGGGCGCCCATCTTGGCGCCATATTTAAAGGGACGGCCATGGCCTATTATGACCTCCTGAGGAGGAGGCCGAAAACCACCCCCAAGCCCAAATTTTGGCCCGCCAGGGGCATTGCCCGGCAGCAGGCGTCAATCGGAACTGGGTCTTTGACCGGGCCGCCGCGCCCAGGCTCGGAAGTTCTGGGGCAAGATGGGCCGCCCCGGCCGAGACCCCCGGGACGGCGGAAAGTCCTGAGCCGGTGGCCTGTGAAGGCCTGGTAAAGTAATGCCCAGTTCCTCGCCCAGCAGGCCCGGGGGGCACGCTTATCAAAACATGTCGGCCTCCTCGACGCCCTGAGCGCCAGTTGGCGGTCCTCCGACTTGGGGCGAAAGCCTGCCGGGAACCGCGGGGACGGGCGCCCCCCCCGAGCCCCCGACGCTCGCAGAAGCGCCAGCCAGACCCGAGAGGCCGGGCCCGGGCGCTGTTTCAGTGTGAAGACCGCCACTGCGCCAAACTGCCCATCACATCGCCCGGACCCTTTGGACTGCAGCTGACATCAACGAGAGGTATTGTACCCCGCATCCCTTCAGTCCGACACGGAGGGTGTTAGCAAATGGGCACGCCGTGGTGCTTTGTTTGATTCCGCAGCAATATTACCATTGTTGCTCGCCGCTTGGCCTTACCGCAACAGTGGTTAAAGCAACATTTGTTGGTTACCGTGTCATGGGGGACTAGGTCATATCGCCCCCACGCTATCTTACCTGGAAGGGGAACCAATCCAAATGACGGTCCCCGTGTTACCTGACCCCTTCCCAGTGATCCTGGGAAAAGACTGGTCTAAAAGAATCAGCAAGCCATTCGCCCCCGGCCTCGCTGGATCTTGTCATGAGGGGAAAAGGCAACCTCCCGGCCTCCACGCTGCACAAGGGAGGCCCATGGGCGTGTTCCGGGGAAACCTTCCGTGGCTAGGGACCTTGACCCGAAGATTCCGGAGAAGGGACTAGCCAGGAATCTCCCGGCCCAGGCCCCAACCTCGGCGCCTGACCATCAATTGGTCCACGCCCCTTTAAGGGGGAGCAGTGGAATGATGACTCCCGCGTTTTGCCCGAACGCCATTGTTCTGCCTAACAGCTCGACAGCGGAGATCCACACCGCGAACCCTTTTTTGTCCTTAAAAATGATCTGTTGTACCGAGTGGCTACCATGAGGGCGAGGGAAGTTGGTTAATTCCGCACTCTTCCGCGGGAGAATGGGTTGGCACATGCTCACCTCCTAGGCGCCACCAACAAAAACACGGGAGAGGATTAAGCCCGCTTATGGCCTGGGATCAACAGGAGGTCCGGCGGTTCTGTCAATCTTGTCCGGAGGCCAGACCGCCAGATTCCTAGGAGGGACCGGGTTCTAGTCCCTATTCCCCGGACATCCCTTTGAAAGGATAGGGGTCGATTTGGTGGGCCCCCTGGAGCCCCCAACCCGGGCCATAAGATATCCTAGTCATGGTGGACTATGCCACCCGTACCAGAGGCGGTTCCCCGCGCCCGCTAATACTAAAAGCATCGCACGGGAACTGGTTAACTTGAGCCACGCTGCGTATTACCAAGGAGGTCCTCACGACCAGGGACGCCTTCACTTGGATACGCCAAGGAGGTGGCCAAATTACGCAGATAAGACCTGAAAGCCGGGTCATCACCCGCAAACGGGACGGGTTGGTCGAGCATTTAATCAGACGTTTTAAGCAGATGCTCCAAGGTAGTCAGCGGACGGCAGGAACTGGGACCAGCTCCTCCCGGCCGGGTTTTTTGCCACCGGAGGTCCCCAGGCCCCACGGGCTTCTCCCTTTGAATTACTATAGGGGCGACAACCCCGGGGAATCTCGACATCCTAAAGGGCTGGGCCGAGGCTCTTCCTCCTCAAATATTTTGAGCACGAGAAACGCGCGATCACCACAAAGATCAGGCCCTCCTAAAAGAGCACGGACTCGTAGGCCAAGCAGCGCAGGCCCGGGTTACAACCGCAACCCGCCCTCAGGGAGTTCCGCCGGGGGACCGGAAGTTATGGTGCTCGTCCCGACCTCCCACTCGGCTGCTCGGGCCCCTGGCAAGGGCCTTACGAGGTTAAGGAGAGAAAAGGACCCCGCCGACTATTTGGTAAAAAAGCCCCAAACCGGGCCGACCCAGTGAGAGGATCTATCATGTCAACCTGTTAAAGCCCTGAAAGATAGAGAGGGGCTTCCCAGCCCCGTGAGGTCACTCTCCTCGAAACTAAAAACGCCCTAACCCCGTGAAGAGCTGACCCCCAAGCAGCGGGAGGAGTTAGCCCAAACACCCGAGCCATCCCCGAGGTAGTGAGCGAGTCACCCGCGGGCCCGCGCTGATTGAGCACGAATGTCACGGGGCCCGGTAATCGTCCGGAGAGGCCCTACCGACCTCGGGGGCAAAAAGCGCAGAGGCAACTGGGGGTAAACGATGTTGGACATAATTAAGAGAGCCATAGTCCCTGGTCCAGCCCTATTGTCCTCGCCAAGCCAGACGGCTCCTGGAGGTTCTGTAATGACTTTAGACGCCCGAATCAGATTCTGTTCGAGCTCACCCCATGCCCCGCATTGACACCCCCTTGACGCTGGGTACGGGTCCGACATCTGACTACCCCTTGACATGACAAAAAGGGGATTGGCAAATCCTTTAACGGCATCCGCAGGAGAAAAACGGCCTTTTGCACTCCTAGCGGCACTGCAAAGGTCCTCCCATTTGGGCTGCACGGGCCCGCACCTTCCAACGCCTGGTAGATAGAGTGCCACGCCCCACCAGTCCTATAGTGCCGCTTACCCGGACGCTTTTCATCTATTCCGGCACCTGGGAGGAGCATTCTGAGGTCGAGCTGTCCTCCTAACACTGGCTAAAGCCGGGCCCCCCATAAACCCCCCGGGAAATGTTTTTGGATTAAAGGAGGCCAAATATTTAGGCCTCGTGGGACAAGGACAGGTGCGCACAGAGCCCAAAGTGAAAGACATCTTAGAATGGCCCCGCCCGAGTATCAAGAAACAGGTGCAGGCTTCTTGGGCTTGGCTACCCGTTTGTATTCGCTTTTTCCGAAGAGCAGCACCCTTGACTGACCTGACAAAAAGGGGGCCCCTATACGGGGGTGTGGACCATAAAGCAGAACCTGCTCAGTGACCAAAGAAGGCCCTAACGCGGCACCTGTGTTACGGACGCCGATTTTGGGCTCCCGTTATTCTTCCCGACCGACGCCGACACAGGCCTGGCCGGGGGAGCCAAAGCCCCCATGGTGTGAAAACACCCTGTGATGTACCTTAGCCGAACTGATGGACCGGAGACCCGGCACGCCGCAGTGGAGAGGAGGCCTTGGCCATTATGGGCAGTGACCCACCGTACTACCTGCTGGGTCGCGAGTTCGCTTCTGGTGACTGATCACGCTGCACTTCAGTGGATGTCCCGCACAAAGAGTCGAATCCGCGGTCACCAGGTGGTTCCTGACTTCAGCCGAGAGTTCACTGTCACTTTTCGGCGGGCACCCTTCAGGCCAATGCCGTGCCCTCTCATTCACGCACCCGTTAGTCCGCCCGACCCGACGGTCCTGGGCCAGGGGATTCGTGTCAGACGCCAGTAGGAGGCCCCTGGGTTGATCGACAGCACCCGGGAAACCACCCAGGGGGTGGTGGGTATTAACTTTCCTCTGCTTCCCATAGGAAAAAAAAACCGCCCCGCACCATAGGTATGGATGACCCCAGGCGTATTCCGCCTTCCTCCGCCATCTTGCCCTGACGCTTTCCCTTTCCCATCCTTCCTTTCGTCCTTCCCGACATTCCTCCACTTTCCGCTCCCCCCCACAAAGGCGACAGGAGTCGGCGCCAAATTTTGAACTGTTTAGTTTATGATTTTGACCCGTTTTTTGTTTGTCTGTACAATATACGGGCCGGAAAACCCAACCTTGCTACTGTCTCTCCGTCCTTTATAATACAAATAGACATTAAGCCGTTACAATAACGGGGTGCTAGAACAGTAAAGTACAAACATTAGTAGGAACAGTCATATTAAATGGCAAGGGGCCTTGTATGTAGCTGTAATATGGCCACTGTATTGTGTTCTTTTAATTTTTCTCTCAGTAATACTGGTTTGTATTTCCGAAAAAGCCTGTAATTTTGTCTGACAGTAATACAGTGGAAACCCCGGTTCATTTACCATAATTGATCCAAAAACCCCGGTCGAAACCCAATTTGGTCATGAACCAAGTAATTTTTCCATAGGATTGTAGTGTAAATACAATTAATCCATTCCAGACCGTATGAACTGTAGAAATATATATTTTTTTGTTTAAGCACAAATATAGTAATTATACCATAGAAAAGCACAAACATAATAGTAAACAAAAGTAAAAACATTGAATAACTCTGAGAAAACCTTGAACAACAGAGAAAACTAACACTGCAAGAGTTTGCTATAGCCTTTAACCACTCCATTAAAAACACATTTTTTTATGTTTTAAGCAAGGAAAAAAAGAACATTTGAAAAAACCGAATTTAATAAACAACCAAGAAAAGTAAAATTGCAACAAAGACGCGGGCCTGTGTGTGTTCTCTCTCTGTGCCTGTGTGCGTGTGTAAGTGTGTGTGTCTCGGCTTCTCTGTGTGTGTGTGTGTGTGTGTGTGTGTTTTCTTCCACGCCTGTGTGTGTGTCTCTCCGGCCCTGTGTGTGTGTGTTCTCTCTCATGTGTGTGTGCGGTGTCTGTCTGTCTGTCTGTCTGTATTTTCTATGTCTCTCTCTCCCCCGTACAGCAAGACTTCACCAGAAGACAACCCCACAGACACATATATTTGTCGGGATGCCCAGGAGACTTGCCTGACTGGGAAACCAGCTAGATGGAAGGCCAGGGAGAAAGCATGCCAGGCATTTGTATCTTTCCCAGGATGTTAGAGGGCAGCCCCAGGGGGCTTAGGCATCACAAATCACCCGGACACACTGGGGGTTGGAGTTCACTGCAGCCCTGCGTTCTGTTTGGGGCACTAGGGAGCTGTAAGTTCAAAAACCAAAAGAAGGTCAAGACATAAACAAAACGTTCATATGCGAACGCCGATTACGGCGGGCGGGCCCTTTTATTAGGGAGGAGCCGGAAGTGGAGGGATGCTGGGAAGGACCGTGAGGGAGGATGGGATTGATGACGCCAGGACAAGATGGCGGAGGAAGGGCTAAGTACGGCATCTGTCAAAACCCGGCCATGGTGGAGGGTCCTTTTTCCATGAGGAAGCAGAGGAGAAAGTACCCGCCATTCCTCACATCGTGTTCCAGGTGCTCAAATCCATCCCAGTCTCCCCACCAAAGTGTACAATATATATATATATATATATATATATATATATATATACTGTAGATACTGTGAACTGTTTACCTGGGCCAAGCTCTACAGGACTTGTGTTCCACCAAACCACCAGTCTTTGACCTTTTTATAATTCAACCCTGCAGAGACCTCTGCCAATGCAATGTTTACTGTATTCACTGTGATAAAAGCCCCGTGGAAAAAAGCTTAAATTTTTGAAGAAGATTTG
>NW_024380675.1:0-12403 GCF_016835505.1 Polypterus senegalus | reverse complement strand
ATCAGGATTCTTTCAGGGACTCTGCAACTCAGGTTGTGCTGGACCTAGGCTAACATTGGACATTTGTGTACATTTGGACAATTTTATAGTTCACCAGAATTGTTCATAGAGCTACAGAGCAGGGAATTGGAGCTTGTGGCACAGTGAGGGTGAACAGGAGACACAGGACTTTACAGTTGAAGCCAGAGGCTGAAAATGAAAAAGGTGACAATCCTGTTTTCATGCGGCGGATAACTTGGTGGCATTGACATGGCATGATGTCAAATGGGTGACTTGTATTACTACAGTTCACACCAACAATTTATGTGAGAAGGTAATTCGTTCAAAGGGAAACCCAGAAGGTAGGAAGCTGGACAAGCCTGTTGCACTTGAAGAGTACAATTGTAAAATGGCTGGAGTTGATCGACTGGATCAGATGCTGGGGTCATATGCTTACGGCCATAAGTCCACCAAGTGGTACCACACTGTGTACCATCGCATCCATGAGATTGCACTCACAAATGGATATATATTATTCAAGCAGGCAAACAGTGACAGTACTATGACTGGGCAGATTTCCCAAGAAGGTGGTGGACAACTTGCTGGCAGAATATGTTGGAGTGCCTTTGGCAAAGCGAGGAAGGCCATTACAAAGAGCAGTGCCAGACAGGCTGACCGAGCCCACTTTCCTGCAACTTATGAGGACAAAAAGTACAAGCCTAACTGTGTTGTGTGCAGCAACAGACTACTGAAAAGATGCACCAGTGCAACACGTAGTGTAAGCAGTGCAACGTGGCAATGCATGCAATTGGATGCTTTGAGCGTTACCACACTTTGCAGGACTTTGCTTTGTGAAATTTACAATATGTGAAATAATAAGATGTTAAATTATATAGTATGCAGGCTCATACAAAATGCAAAACAGTTATGTTGTTCAAAAATAAATATTTTTTGTTTCTTTGATAAGTTAAACAATTGTTTTGTGTTCTTTTTGTAAAAAAGGTTTTAGAAAAATATTCAGCCCTGGGAGAAAAGAAAAAAACAAAATTAGCCCTACAAGAGTTAAATTCCATTATCCTAATACAAATGCCTAAACCTAAAAAGAATACTACATGGCTAATCTTAACACTGATGCCTAACCCTAAAAGGATAGTGAATTGAAGGCCTAAACCTAAAAGCCTATATTGCTATTGAGATCTTAACCCTAAAGATTGAAACCTTAGGCCTGAAGCCTTAGCTTTAACCCTAAACACAGATGCCTAAACCTATAATAAGCTATATTTGTATCTTTAAAGTCTAATGTATAACCTTAACGGAGAGTAAAATGAAGGCTCAGATCTATCCATACTACAAACATGTTCCAATCAAAGTATAACACAACACATTCCTTATTGTACATATATTACACTAGCAAAATACCCAAGGCTCGAGTGCAAGTACTGCCTTAAAATGTTTATTAAGAAGAAAATGAAACCTTTTTAAACTGAGGGAAAATATGCCAATAATTATTTGTGAAGGATCTTTGTATACCACATTGTGAGTTCGCCCTCCGGTTGTAATCTACCAGGTTGCGCTGAGCTTACTCTTAAACATGCAAACGTACAGTTGGCCATGTGAATGGAACCCTTGTTTCAAATCTCACAGCTTGATTGCTGCTGTCATAATCGGTTTGAGTTTCATAGTTTCACTAATTACGCTACAGTATTTGTGTGGACTTGTGTTGAAGTGATATCTGCATCCTGTCAAGCTGTAAGCACACAACCGTTTCATCGACAAAATCACATCCAGCTTTTGAGGGTTTAAACATTCATAAACATCAAAGTGTCCACTACTGAAATCGTCACCTGTCAATCTAAGATGTTTAAGAGGCATTGGCGGTTATTTGTCCAAAGGTGTAAAATATTTGGCCATTTAAATTTTACTTGAAAGCAATAGCCCGAACAATTCAGCGGCAGCCATCAACTCACATGCAGATGCATAGGTGAAGGGCTTAAGCATTTCACTCTTCTAGTGCTCCTGTGTAGTATAATTATCTCCTGTTCCACCATCAGTCCACACCTTGAACCTGTCCCAGTCATTCAATACATAAGACAGAATGTTCCAGACAGAAGAGTGAGCCTGATATGGCTGTGCAATATGTAACAAAGAAATGGAAAAGGCAGACGCCATCTCCGGGCATGGAAACTACTTTCGGTAAGTGACAGTTCTTTGGTGGATGGTGATCACCTCGATATACCTGTTAATGGGGTACGGTTGGAATGATAAAGGAAATGAATACCTGAACAATGTAAATACCTACACAATAATTATAATCATAATAAATGAACAATAAAACAGCAACGGAGAAGCCGTGGATTAAATAAAAAGGCTGTAGTTATCAGCAGGGAGATGTGAATCCGTGGCAAAGCAAGGGAAGGAATGTAGAGACTGGGTACGACAGAGCGGCCTTATATAGGCAGGCAGCCAACAACGTGGGAGGTGTTGGGATGGGGACTAGCGCCGCCTCACACGCTTGACGAGTGCAGGCTATGGGCGTATATATATGCGTAAGTGATGGGATTCAGTTAGCGTTGGAACCCGCGTACCAAATTTCTTGAAGATGGGCCCAGTAACAAAGACAATGGCATCATACCACCAAAATAAGTACCAAATTTCCGCCTTCTACCTACACGGGAAGTTGGAGAATTAGTGACGTTGGAAAGTTGAATATGGCGGCTAACAGCGGCGTCACACCACCGAAATAAGTATGTACATTGGTTTTGGTTAGTGCAGGGAAGCCGCCTACCAAATTTCATTGAAGATGGGGCCATGAATAAGAAGTTCAACATGGCAGGACATTGTCGACCGTTATGACACGTTCGTGTAGAATTTCGAAATGAAACCTGTAACTTTTGTGGTAAGTAAGCTGTAGGGAATAAGCCTGCCAAATTTCAGCCTTCTACCTACACGGGAAGTTGGAGAGTGTAGTGATGAGTCAGTGAGTGAGTAGTCAGTTATCTATACTTTTATTAGTATAGATAATACATTATTTTATGTGTACTATTTCTGCTTGTCTTTTTACTACATCTAATTGCCTGAGGTTATAGATATATAACCTGGCGGACTTGCCCAGGTGTCCTTTAGAGATGAGTGTGCACCCCTAAGGTGGCTGGGGAGGAGATTCAGACCAGACAGGTAGGAGCGGTCACCTGAGCGTAAGGTAAAAGGGTGCACACTGTCAGGGGCATCAACCCCAAATTAGAAGTCTAACTGTTATCATGTCGGGCTGGGCGTGACTCTGATAATTCTGAGGTGTAAACAGGGTTGAGGAGCCAGAGCCACCTCAAAACCAGTTCCCAAAAAAAGAGGTAGTGATAGTTGGGGACTCAATCATTGAGGGATTGGCGCAGGTGTGCTCAGAGAGAGTCGGGTATTTGCCTTCCGGGAGCACTCAGGTGGGAGACCTCCTGGAAGGGTGGATAGGCTCTTGGCCAGAGCGGGTGGATCCAGTTGTCATTGTCCACGTTGGAACAAATGACATACATAAGGGTAGTCTGTCAGTTCTGCGATCCAAATTCAAAGAATTAGGTACCAAGCTGAGGAGCAGAACTGACAAGGTAGTCTTCTCCGAGTTCTGCCTGTGCCGCAGCCAGTCCAGGTAAGGTTGAGGAGATTAGAAGGCTTAACGTGTGGCTCAAATCTTGGTGCAGGGTAGAAGGGTATGGGGTTATGGGGCATTGGGACTCCTTTTGGAACAGATGGGACCTGTTCCCGTGACGGGTTACATCTGAACCGGAGGGCACCAATGTATTGGGGAGGCGTATGTGTAGGCTAGAGCGAGGATTGTTTAAACTAGGGAATGGGGGGCAGGGAGTTTAGGACAGGCCAGATTTAGATCTATACATGGAAGAACAAACAATGGTGTAGAAATAAAAATGCATAGTAATGTAAATTTTAAGCAAACACGTAAATGTAGAAGGATTAACACATTAAAAATAGCTTGTCTTAATGCTAGAAGTATCAAAAATAAGGTAAGTGATTTGGAGTTGTATGTAGCAGAGCATAATTATGATATTATAGCAATAACGGAAACCTGGCTAAATAACAAAGATGGGGATGAGTGTAACATAGAGGGATACACATTTTTTAGGAAGGATAGACAGAACAGAAAAGGAGGTGGGGTTGCTGTTTATGCCAAACAGGGTTTAAATGTAAGTCATCTTCAGTTGGATGATGAGCCCCATCATAGTGAGGACATGTGGCTTCGCCTGGAAAATATTAGGGAAAGAGGTCTTATTTTAGGAGTGTGTTATAGACCACCCAATTCAGACAGTAATTTCAACACACATCTTTTTAGTAATATCAAAAAGGAAAGTTTACAGGGGGATATTATAGTCATGGGGACTTTAATTATCCAAATATTAACTGGGATAACCTTACAGATGGAGGAGCACAAGAGCAGGAGTTTTTAGAAGTAATCAGCGACTGTTTTTTAACACAGCATGTTAAAGAGCCAACACGGGGTGAAGCCTATCTGGATTTAGTATTCTGTAATAATCAGGATAGAATTGAGGGTGTAGAGGTGATTGTATAATAATATAATACAATTCTCAGTATTTTGTAAGAGTACAGATGCAAAGACTAAAATTGTTAAGTTGAACTTTGGTAGGGCTAATTTTGAGCAGATGCGACAAAGTCTAAGTAGGATAGACTGGGATAAGCTTTTAAATGTGGAGACAGTCGAGGAGCAGTGGAACAGGTTTAAAAATGTCTTACATGTAATGCAGGACAGATACATACCTAAATTTGGAATTAATAGGAAACTAAAAAAAACTCCACGATGGATTAATAAAGATTTAAAAAAGAAGTTGCAAAGGAAAAAACTGCTGTATAAGGCATATAAGACTAATGAGTGCAAAGAGAACCGTAGCGCGTATGAGAAAATGAGGGCAACCATTAAGAAGGATATCAGGGAGGCTAAGAGACAGTTGGAGAGGAATATAGCAGATAAGGCGAAAGAAGACCCCAAGAGATTCTTTCAGTATTTTAGTAGTAAAAGAACAGTTAAGGAGGAGGTCAAGTTCATCAGGAATAGTAAAGGGGAATTAAAAGATACAGACAGTGAAATAGCAGATGCCCTAAACTTACATTTTTCTGAGGACTTCACAATTGAGCAAGTGGATAACCTCAGAGCAGTAACAGGGACTACTAAGGAGGTACTGAGGGATTTGGAAATTGTAGAGGGAGAAGTGCTGCTCAGATTAAATAAGATGAAATCAAACAAATCACCAGGACCAGATAATATTTATCCTTGTGTTTTTAAGGAGGCTAGTGAGTACAGATATAAACCCTTGACTCATATTTTTAGGAAGTCACTGTGCACTGGAGAGATTCCAAAGGACTGGAAAATGTCAAATATCATCCCATAATATAAAAAGGGTGACAGGGCAGATCAGAGCAACTATAGGCCAGTAAGTTTAACATGCATCACAGGAAAATTAATGGAAGGAATTATTAAGGAGAAGATTGAGCAACACATGGCAAGGACAGGAGTTATTCTGAACAGTCAGCATGGGTTCAGAAGAGGGAGGTCATGTTTTACTAACATGTTGGAATTGGCAACAAAAGGATACGATCAAAGTGGAGCTTATGATATTATTTATCTGGACTTTCAGAAAGCATTTGATAAGGTGCCACATGAGAGGTTGGGCATCAAGTTAAAAGAAGTGGGAGTTCAGGGTGATGTTTTTAGATGGGTGCAGAATTGGCTCAAACACAGGAAGCAGAGGGTGATGGTGCGAGGAACCTCATCAGAACTGGCCGATGTTAAGAGTGATGACCAGCAGGGGGCAGTGCTAGGGCCGTTGCTATTTTTAATATATATAAATGATTTAGATAGGAATATAAGTAACAAGCTGGTTAAGTTTGCAGATGATACCAAGATAGGTGGATTAGCAGATAGTTTGGAATCCATTATATCATTACAGAAGGACTTGGATAGCATACAGGCTTGGGCAGATTTGTGGCAGATGAAATTTAATGTCAGTAAATGTAAAGTATTACACATAGAAAGTAAAAATATTAGGTTTGAATACACAATGGGCGGTCGGAAAATCGAGAGTACACCTTATGAGAAGGATTTAGGAGTCATAGTGGACAATAAGCTATCGACTTGTGTTCAGAAACCATTAAGAAGGCTAACAGAATGTTAGGTTATATAGCGCCTTGATCTGTGGAGTACAAGTCCAAGGAGGTTATGCTCAACCTTTATAATGCACTGGTGAGGCTTCATCTTGAGTACTGTGTGCAGTTTTGGTCTCCAGGCTACAAAAAGGACATAGCAGCACTAGAAAAGGTCCAGAGAAGAGCGACTAGGCTGATTCCAGGTCTACAGGGGTTGAATTATGAGGAAAGATTAAAAAAGCTGAGCCTTTACAGTTTAAACAAAAGAAGATTAAGAGGTGACATGATTGAAGTGTTTAAAATTATGAAGGGAATTAGTACAGTGGATCGAGACTTGTATTTTAAAATACAAAAGTTCATCAAGAACATGGGGACACAGTTGGAAACTTGTTAAGGGTAAATTTCGCACAAACATTAGGAAGTTTTTCTTTACACAAAGAACGATAGACACTTGGAATAAGTTACCAAGTAGTGTGGTAGACAGTAAGACGTTAGGGACTTTCAAAACTCGACTTGATGTTTTCTTGGAGGAAACAAGTGGATAGGACTGGCGAGCTTTGTTGGGCTGAATGGCCTGTTCTCGTCTAGATTGTTCAAATATTCAAATATTCAAATATAGAAGGGAAGGTGAGGATATCTTACTTACATACATATATACGTCCACAGCCTGCAGCTCGGTCAATATATGGCCGGCCGTCACTCTGGTCTCTACATTCCCTTCCTTGCATCGCCATGGGATTCACGTCTCCCTGCTGATAACTACAGCATTTTTATTTAATCCATGGCTTCTCCGCTGTTTTATTGTTCGTTTATTACGATTATAGTTATTGTGTAGGTATTTTAGACTTACTTTACATTGTTCAGGTCCCCATTTCTTTTATCATTCCAACGTACCCCATTAACATGTCTATCGGTGATCACCATCGAACAAGAACTGTCACTTGACTGGTTTCCATGCCGGAGATGGCACCTACCTTTTCCATTCTCTTTGTTACATATTGCGTACCATATCAGGCTCACTCTTGATATCGGAGGAACATTGTGTCTTAAAACTTTTTATATCTTATTAGTTGTTATTTGGTATTGTTTGTCTTTAGGCTTAGGCCTACTTCAAAACATTTTATGTACTCCCTGTTGCTAAACTGCCTATTTTGTAAATACTTTTGAAATAAAGTATTGTTTTTAAATTTAAACTTGCATAGGTACCTAATCCTTCTTTTCTACAGGATCCTAGTAGATTTTTGTAAGTATTTTTTCAGTCAGTGCACTTTCCCTTTCAATATTTTTCTAGAGAAAAGCCAAGCAAAATGACACCTTTTGTGGCTAACTAAAAGATTACAGTATGCAAGCTTTCGAGGCAACTCAGGCCCTTCTTCAGGCAAGATAGGGCCTGGTTGCCTCACACTCTGAATTATATATCGTCATAACTCTATATAATAGCTAACACGGTACAACCTAGTACTACAGTATTTTTCTAATAAATAATAATTTTAACAGTATATTTTTTTTCAATATTATTTCACTTTATTTTCACTTTTTTTACTTACCTGGTTCCGTTTCCTCAGTTACCTGTAAAACAAAAATATACTTACCTTATAAAATATACTTCCCATAGATCCTGTGTCCATCTGAGTACATCTTTATTCGGGCCTGACTGTCCATCATCTCAGTGGTGCCTGGTGAGTCTTTGTCTTTTTCTGTTTTTCAATCAGTGGTGGTATATATTTACCTTGTTTTCTGTTCAGTTTAGATTTGGTACATCCCGTTTTAACCTTTTATTATTTATTTAGGATTATGGAGCCCACTCACAGAATCTATTTTAAACTCTTCAGGCATTGCATCACTTGGAGGTTGTGCAGAACCCTGATCCACCTAAAGGCCTTCAGCATCACGACTCTACTCTGGTAGGTTCCATTAAACCTGCCGTGTCATCTCCACAAATTTTAGATGGTATTAAAGATTTGACAGAGCAATGGTTAGTGTGGATTATGCAGATGCTGACCCAACATTACCAATCGGCTAGAGACGTGTTGCTTTCTGCACTTCCTCCGTTTGATCCAATAGTCTTGCAGAAAGCAATTTTATTTGGTAAGAAGTATAAAGATTGACAGCCTCTTCATTTGCCAAAATACTTTTCAAGGCACATTTGTATCAGACCAGCCTCCATCTATTGCCTTATAGCCGATCCAAGATCCAGTGGTTTCCACTGCTCAGATACCTGCCTCCGAAAAAGCACCCATAAAGGTCGGTGCTTCACTGTTACGCTCTGCAAAAATAAAACCTCCACAGACTCTTGTTGTCACCTCTGATTCAGTTCAGGGTACTCATTTATTAATACCATCTTCATCCTCAGGTTCTGGAGGGTCAGAGGTTCAGCCTTCAGACACAGATAACCTCAAAAAACAACAAATTTGTAAAAATGCTGAAACTTCTACAGAGATTATGATGAACGACACAGTCTTTAAAAATGGTACATATGATAAGTCGAACTCCGATAAATCTCTGATATTAGAAGTAAATGAAAGAAGGTTCTCTGTAGCTGATTGGCCTGCTCACATTGCTGAACCCGGTCTGATATTGGGGGATGACAACTTGATTCAGTTGGGGGAGGGTAAATATCAAGAGGATATTTGAATTTTATTAACGCCCGATTTGTATTACGGTAATCTGGAACAATATCTGCAGAAGTTAAAAGTTCACCCTCAGGTGAAAAACGTTATCGTCACCTTGGATTGTAGATGCATGCAGTGACGCATAGGAATATTTTGACTGTGGGGCTACAGTATGTTTAAATTATTCAAGAAAACTTTTCTGAAGGCAGTGATCAGATTTGCTCCCATTCCTGTACCTGATCAGATTACTGGTATGGGTTCTCAAAATGTGCACGCTGTGAACCAATGGATTGCGAAACTTCCAAATTCTTTTCCACAACGAGATTTTCATTTATAACAGGTGGAGCATGACGAGAGCCACTTGAGGTTGGAGTCAGTTGTCAGGTTAGTAGATTGGTGGCTGGTTAATTTAAAAATTATTTATAAATTATTTATGGATTTTAACTTCACCCCACCTATCCTTTATTCTAACCTTAACCCCCAGTGACTTAGACCCTAAGGTTAATATTGCCTAAGCTAAAGATTTTAACCTTTTAAGAGCCAAATTTTAAAACTTTCTTATTTATGTCACAGAGGCATGTTTTACCCTGCCCTCCTTTTTAGCCCTAATCTTAAATAGCTGATTTTATATGGCTAATCTTAAAACTTGGATTAGGGTCCTGAATCTTAATTTATTGCTTTTATTGTGTTTTAGATGGTCTCCCCACCCCATCCCATCCTTACCTTAACCCCAGGTGACAGGGCTGCTGATGGTAAGGTGAATCGCTAACTTAATCACCCCATCAGTAGCCCTAAAGTTAATATTCTCCTTTACATTTAGAATATTTGAACCCTAATATTTAGTAACCCTGGCCCTTCATAACCCTAAACGTTTGAGGGACGAGGTATATTTGTGAAGTCCCTAGTATTTATAAATACTTGTAACCCTGATTAGTTAGTTTAGAGGACCCTAATTTACTTAAATTTGAAGTTTGAACAGTAACCCTAATAAAAAGTATCACTGGTATCTATAACTTTGATATACTTGAAATTTGCCAATTTGGATGTTGCCGTTTTAAACCACAGGGATAGTTTCTAGAAATAGAGCGAGGTTTTATCTGACCCCTAGTGCATATCCGAACTTGGCTTTTGGATGCATTTTTGGGACAGAACTTTAACAACTTGTTGTAATTTTAGGAAACTTATAAGGTCTTGAGGCAATCTATTTTAAGGTAATAGGGAATGGTATTTATAAAGTTTTACTATAAACCTAGAATGTGTGTCAGTATAAGAAGGGAAGGTACAATTATACGCACATAGAAAGTGTACCCGTGCACTCTTACTCCTAGGGGTAAGCAATCTCTGTAAACCCTAACGTCTAACCCTAATGTTAATGTGTCATTTTGTGACCCTGATGTTAATGTTCCTTGTTTGAGCTCTAAGGTTAAAAATGCAAATGTTAGCTCCCTAGAACACCCTATAATACGACGAGGCTACCCCTGACTAAAAACTGAAGTTAACATCAGTAAAAAAAAGTCCCTGATGTTAATATTCCTGTTATGGGCCCTGATGTTAAGACTCCCCTGTGACTTCTGGGAGGAATCCTTTATTTGAGGGCTCCCTTAAGAGAAATGAAAGGGAAGGGTGGAGGCGAATTAAGTTTTACAGGAATGGGGATGAAGTGGTGGAGGGAGGAAATAACACAGATGCTTGTGGGAAATTATAGTGGAGGTGGGATGGAAGTTGGAGTTTAGGGAGAGGATGGAAAAGAGTTTGAAGGCATACATATAGAGGCAATCTTAAATCCAAATTCTGGGAGAGAGCGGATGATTTTTCAAGAGATGTCTCTCACTACAAAAAATTGTATTTATGCTGTGCAGTGTCAGAAATGTGGTCTTATTTATATAGGGGAGACTAAAAATAATGTTTGAGATTGATTGAGAATCAGGAAAAGCAGACTGAACTTTATGAACATTTTGCTCAACATGATCATTTGCCCCTTATGTTTCCTATAGAACACGAGAGTTTTTGGAATAAAACCAGCCGATTACAAAAAGAGGTGGAATAGATACAATTTCTGAAAACCATATCCCCGGAAGGTTTAAATGAAAAAATAATTAGGTTATTTTTTTATATATAGATGTGATTTATTGTGTTTCCTAGGACAATGGAATAAATTAATATCTAATTTTTGAAAATACTTGGGTCAGTGAACCCGTGTATGCCAGTTGAGGCTGGCATCCCCTACCCTAAGCCTAAACCTAAACCTAATTCCCTCTCTCAAATCCTGAAGTTAAGGCCCACAGACCCCAAGCCTAATCTTAATCAGTATACATAAGGCCTAATCTTAACAAACTCGTGCCTAACCTTAATTATTATATTCCAAGTCTAATCCTAATTAGTACTTTATACCTAATCTTAACCACGATATCCCAGATCTAATCCTAATCAGTGTAAATTAACCCTTTCTTATACTACATTACAACGATTGATCATCATTTATACATTAAGACCTGATACTAACCCTAATCTTAAAGTTTCTATAGGTGTATCCCATTTGAACCCTAACATTAAAGTAACCCTAGCATTATAATAACCCTAAGGGAATGTATAGATTGGTTTAACCCTAATCTTATGGTTTAAAAAATACTTATTTCCTGCATTAGTGTGACTGGGACAAAGATGGAGGACTATTTATATTTTCCAGTTACAGGCAGCTAGAGGCCCCAGTGGTTTTGTTTTCTAATATACTTACTTGAATTTTTGGTAAAAGAATTATCATTCTATCTGCTATAGTTTTGTACACAAGTAAAAAAGGAATTTCTTAAAGAGACAGTACCTCATTTCAATAAAACATTTATTACCTGGTTTTAGATAAAGATCTTGTTTTGAAACCAACATACAACTTAATTGAAGCCTATTTTGAAGAATATCTGACAAATTTTTGAACAACAATAATAAAATAGAAAAAAAATATTTTTGGATAACCTCAATATAATGTGTATGTGAAACGGTTAAAATGGAATAGTAACCCTTCTTTCTTGTTTTTCTAGGGATTCCTTAGATATTGAGGCCTTGTTTCAATTACTAAATGAGTTTTGTTTAGAAGGTTAATATTGAGGGATAGCAGGAATGTAAATTTCATAAATTAATCAAATAAGTTACTTGTCCAAGATGGCTTCCGTGGGATTCTCAACATGGCGGAGATTGTCTATCTGCCACGATATCCAGGCTGATGAAGTCATTTCCAGGGGAGGAGCGACCTTATACCCCGTATAAAGCCTCACAACGGAGAAGAAACACCATCTTTGTTATAACATAAAGTGTTGTCTAAAACTCGGTCCTGTAATGACAAAGAAAAAGTTGTAAAGAGAATAAAGACACAATAATCACGAATTATACAACTAAATAGAGCAGTGCCAAGCTTGTGCACAGGGTACAGAGTGCCACCACCTCCAAATCAAGTTTAGTGATTCAGGGTGACTAGATAGTGTCGCGTCTGAACACTTTAAACTACAAGTTTCAAAAACCTAACCTAATTTTATTGTTGGAGTGGACTAACTATGAAGCTAATCTTTTAAAGGGATGTATTTATGGGTCTTAGAGAGTCTAATTTTTATCAGTATTTATTAAATAGGCAAAATTAAGATTTAGTTAAATTTGTAGACAAT
>NW_024380674.1:0-6001 GCF_016835505.1 Polypterus senegalus | reverse complement strand
ATTCTCTGCCTCACACCCTTGCCACTAGATACAGGATTCAGTGAAAATGTCAAAAAAAAAAAACCCGCTTTTTATAGAATAATTATTTGTCATGCTCAGAATATTATTTGATTCTTAATGCTAATTGAGGAGAAAACAACCCAACATCAAATGTTTCCTACACATTATTTGCTCTCAATGAGTATTTTCTTCTCTATTCTTACTCCTTTAAAATAGTCAGCAATCTATATTTACAAGGGTAAAAAGACTCCTTTAAATTGTCCAGAAGAGAAAATGTTGTTGTTTAAGTGTTTTTTAAAGTAACTTGTTAGGTCAGATTGATCTATCCATTGACCAGGTAACAGGTAAGGAAATGAGAAAAGTATCTGAAATTGTTACACAATTTTCTTTGGGATACAAAGGTGGGAACAACAAGGAACTAGTGGGAAACCTTCTCTCTTCTTACACTCTGAAAAATACTTGTTCTGTAATCTGATATTTTACTGAACTGTGTGGTTCCTCATAGAACATCTGCTTGACAAAGAACTATTCCATTCTGGGAATGTTTTTTTGTATATGAAGTTGATTCTTTGAGCTTTGAAAAGATTCCTAATATGTGGAGAAAACAGGAATTGTTAATGTATAGTAGGCTGCCTAACAGAACAGGTCAAGAGAGCCTGAACTTATTCTGTGTTATTATATGCAGCAAGAGTTGTTTTAAAATCAAGAACTCACTGCTATTTTACAAACTTGTTTCTCTTCATGGCCAATTATGGATCGTGTTAGAAATCTAAATAAAGGTTCTCACTGAATATTTCAAGTGGATGGCTTTGTTGGGAACCAAAAATGGTTCCCCAATGGCATCGCTCTGAAGTTTTTTTTCCTGTTATTAGATATTATTATATATATTATATTAAAATTAAGTGTGATAGAGAAATTCTGTTGCCAGATTTGTGTTCAGCACCCTTAAATCTACAAAGAAAAACATATACGTGTGTGTGTGTGTGTATATATATACTGCTCAAAAGAATTAAAGGAATACTTTTTAATCAGAGTATAGCATAAAGTCAATGAAACTTATGGGATATTAATCTGGTCAGTTAAGTAGCAGAGGGGGTTGTTAATCAGTTTCAGCTGCTGTGGTGTTAATGAAATTAACAACAGATGCACTAGAGGGGCAACAATGAGATGACCCCCAAAACAGGAATGGTTTAACAGCTGGAGGCCACTGACATTTTTCCCTCCTCATCTTTTCTGACTGTTTCTTCACTAGTTTTGCATTTGGCTACAGTCAGTGTCACTATTTTTTTTTTTCTCCAGCCTTTGGAGTTTTTTTTGTTTTTTCTGTCCACCCTGGCCATCGGACCTTACTTATTCTATGTTAATTAATGTTGACTTATGTTTATTTTTTATCGTGTCTTCTATTTCTCTATTCATTTTGTAAAGCACTTTGAGCTACATTTTTGTATGAATATGTGCTATATAAATAAATGTTGATTGATTGATTGATTGACTACTGGTAGCATGAGGCGATACCTGGACCCTACAGAGGTTGCACAGGTAGTCCAACTTCTCCAGGATGGCACATCAATACGTGTCATTGCCAGAAGGATTGCTGTGTCTCCCTGCACAGTCTCAAGGGCATGGAGGAGATTCTAGGAGACAAGCAGTTACTCTAGGAGAGCTGGAGAGGGCCATAGAAGGTCCATAACCCATCAGCAGGACCAGTATCTGCTCCTTAGGGCGAGGAGGAACAGGATGAGCACTGCCAGAGCCCTACAAAATGACCTCCAGCAGGCCACTGGTGTGAATGTCTCTGACCAAACAATCAGAAACAGACTTCATGAGGGTTGCCTGAGGGCCCAAATGTCTACTGTGCCCTGTGCTCACTGCACAGCACCGGGGAGCTCAATTGGCATTTGCCATAGAATACCAGAATTGGCAGGTCCACCACTGGTGTCCTGTGCTTTTCACAGATGAGAGCAGGTTCACCCTGAGTATATGTGAAAGACGTGAAAGGGTCAGGAGAAGCCGTGGAGAATATTATGCTGCCTGTAACATCGTTTAGCATGACTGGTTTGGTGGTGGGTCAGTGATGATCTTGGAGGCATATCCATGGAGCGACTCACAGACCTCTACAGGCTAGACGATGGCATCTTGACTGCCATTAGGTAACAGGATGAAATCCTTGGACCCATTGTCAGACCCTACGCTGGTGCAGTAGGTCCTGGTTTCCTCCTAATGCATGACAATGCCCGGCCTCATGTGGCAAGAGTATGCAGGCAGTACCTGGAGAATGAAGGAATTGAAATAATTGAATGGCCTTCACGATCCCCTGACTTAAACCCAATAGAACATCTGTGGGACATTATGTTTCGGTTCATTAGGCGCCGCCAGGTTGCTCCTCAGACTGTACAACAGCTCAGAGATGCCCTCATACAGATCTGGGAGGAAATGCCACAAGACACCATCCGTCGTCTCATTAGGAGCATGCCCCGACGTTGTCAAGCATGCATACAAGCTCGTGGGGGCCACACAAGATACTGAAAAGCATTTTCAGTAGCAGAAATTAAGTTTTGAAAAAATGGACTAGCCTACCACATCTTCATTTCACTCTGATTTTAGGGTGTCTACACAATTGAGCCTTCTGTAGGCAGAAAACTTATATTTCCATTAAAAGACTTGGCATCCTTTTGTTCCTAAGACATTGCCTTTTCGTTATTTGTATAGATATCCAACTTCATATTGAGATCTGATGTATCTAATGTGTTTCTTTAAAGTGTTCCTTTAATTTTTGTGAGCAGTGTATATATAGTATATATATATATATATATATATATATATATATATATATATATATATATATATATATATATATATCTCTTGTCGTGCTTGGGTCACAGATTTGCACAGAAACTCAGGAGGCTGTAGAAAAACAGGAACTTCATTCAAACACTGCAAACAAACATTTGTCTCTTTTTCAAAAGTTTAAACGTGCTCCATGACAAGTCAGAGATGACAGTTCCGCCAGGAGCAGAGAATGTCAGAGAGAGAGAGAGAGAAAAGCAAACAATCAATTCAAATTCTGATAGCACCTGTCAGGACTTTTAAGTCTGCAAAATACCGTGCGGATCGTGCGATAGATCACCCACAAGTAAGCCCAACAAGCAAGGGAGCAATGTGAAAGTAGTCTTTCAACAGCTTTTTTTTTTTAACCTGTAGAGGTGCGATTAGCCCCCCTGCTCACTATTTATATATATACAGTGGGATGCAAAAGTTTGAGCAACCTTGTTAATAGTCATTATTTTCCTGTATAAATCGTTGGTTGTTACGATAAAAAATGTCAGTTAAATACAGTATATCATATAGGAGACACACACAGTGATATTTGAGACATGAAATGAAGTTTATTGGATTTACAGAAAGTGTGCAATGATTGTTCAAACAAAATCAGGAAGGTGTATAAATTTGGGCATCGTTATCATTTTATTGATTCCAAAACTTTTAGAACTAATTATTGGAACTCAAATTGGCTTGGTAAGCTCAGTGACCCCTGACCTACATACACAGGTGAATCCTATAATGAGAAAGAGTATTTAAGGGGGTCAATTGTAAGTTTCCCTCCTCCTTTAATTTTCTCTGAAGAGTAGCAACATGGGGGTCACAAAAACAACTCTCAAATGACCTGAAGACAAAGATTGTTCACCATCATGGTTTAGGGGAAGGATACAGAAAGCTGTCCCTGAGATTTAAGATGTCTGTTTAATTCTTGAAAATTAATCTGTTTAATAATTTTAAATCTGTGGTGTGAGTTAAAGAGAGCTGTCCATGCTCAGAAGCCATCAAACCTGAATGAACTAGAGATGTTTTGTAAAGAGGAATGGTCCAAAATACCTTCAACCACAATCCAGACTCTCATTGGAACCTACAGGAAGCGTTTAGAGGCTGTAATTTCTGCAAAAGGCGGATCTACTAAATATTGATTTCATTTCCTTTTGTGGTGCCCAAATTTATGCACCTGCCTGATTTTGTTTGAACAATTATTGCACACTTTCTGTAAATCCAATAAACTTCATTTCACTTCTCAAATATCACTGTGTGTGTCTCCTATATGATAGATATATAATTTAACTGACATTTTTTATCGTAAAAACCAATGATTTATACAGGAAAATAATGACTATTAACAAGGTTGCCCAAACTTTTGCATGCCACTGTGTATATATATATATATATAACACACCACCGACCGGGAGGGCGGCAGAGTGTACTGACTGTCTTTCTCAGTTACTTGCAGTACATTCCCAGGAAATCAAGCCAGGTTTCAACACCCTTGATGATGTCACTTCCGGAGCCAGGGCCAAAGATGATGTCACTTACGGTCCCAAGGACATTACTTCCGGCCCTAAAGATGATGTCACTTCCTAAACGGGGCTTTAAATCCACCATCTTAACTATAGATAGATAGATGCTTTATTAATCCCCAAGGGGAAATTCACATACTCCAGTGGCAGCCTACTGATAAATGTGATCAGTTCTGGACTCAGTCTTGTCAACAACTCTTTAAAGATTTCTACATTTGCAGCCAGACACATTATACGGGTGGCTGCCCCAAACCTTCACGTTGTCTGGTGTGTTCATTTTTAAATATATATATATAGTCAAAAAAAAAACACACACATATATATATATATATATATATATATATATATATATATATATATATATATATATATATATATACACACACTAGCTGTGTAAGCCCATGCTGTAAAAATCCCGGGATCCTAGAAACTATTGAAATCGTCAGAAAAAAAATTGAAATGTAGAGATGTCAGGTATTTGAAAGGAACTACTCTGGGCATTTCTCTCCTAGGAGGTTTTGTTTTGCCAAGGTGCTCGCCTCACTTGTATATTAGTGGCTAAGTGAGTATCTCTTTTGTTGGAGGTTTCATTTTGCCAATATGGTCGTCTCGCTTGTGTATTAGTGTCTAAGCAAGATTCTCTCTCAAGTTCCCTCAACGGTTTCTACTTTGCCGACAGAGTCGATTTCTTTGCGCTTCATACTGTAGTCTTCCACTTCCGGGGCGGACAAACAGACACATACACTTCCACGCATAGACATTTATGTATAAGACATATATTATATATTAGCTGAGCAATGTTCTCTTCACTTTTTTTGTTTGTTATTGGGTCAAGCCAAGGGACAATTTTCATGTAACCTTAAATTATGTAGAGAAACCCTTTGTGTTTCCAAGACGTCTTAATTTGACTCCCATCTTGAAAGTTTACATTATGAATGAGGTTTAATTCTATATGAGAGGAATTACTGGTAGTGCAAGCATCTTTCTTCTGAACAATTCCAAAACACTTCCATGCACACAACATTATACATTTAAATTAATTTATATTTTGTCTATGTCTATTTTGTATTTAGAATTTATTGACAGGTTCTATTTTAGGAACATTGACTGCTAAATGTTAATTGGAACATCTGCACTTCTTATCTGTTTATTTCTGCTTTATGTCATAATTCTCATTTTGGCAGATTAAAAGTTTATTTTTGGCTCATGCACATTTTTCAGTTTTGTTTTAAAAGATATTAATGATCAAATTATTTTTTATGCCATGTCACACAAACTTGTTTGAGGGCTCATTTAATAATGGCAATTCCACTCTGAGCCAAGGGTTGGCACTATTGTTTTCATGCTTTTTAGCTGTTTAAGACTGAAATAAGCAATTAAGGGTTGGGAACCTTAATGAGTGAGACCACTAAAATGAAGCATCAAAATGTCACTTGAGCAATAAGTGCTTCATCAGCAATAATTAACTTCTCATTAAGAAACTGGAATGGAACAAAAACCTGCAGCCCTCCAAGACTGGCGTTGCCCACCCCAGTTTAGATCCTTTGTCACTGAGACTGAAGGGCCGAGTAGATTCCACGTTGAACCCTAAACAAAACCTTAGAATGGAGAAAAATGGCCAGCGATGGCCTGTGCCAAAAGAATAGACAGACTGATGT
>NW_024380673.1:0-18079 GCF_016835505.1 Polypterus senegalus | reverse complement strand
ACACCCGGAGGAAACATTGGCATCAGCCTAGGTGGAGAGGACCTTTTGTCCACACCACACGCTGTAAAGGTTGAAGGATTGCCCGCCTGGATTCACGCTTCGCACTGCAAAAGATGGCACCCATAATATACATACTCTTGTTGTTTTTTCTTCCATTATCCACTTCACGGGTGACACTGACTTTCCAGGTTGAGGAAACTGCCTCATTCCAGGTTGACTTTTGTGCAATTGTTCCCTGTACTGGCAGACAGGAGCAATGGGAATGGCCTGACAAATATGTCTGTGTGAGCTACCCGGTTTATGACTCTGACTCAAGTTTTGCTTCATCTGACTCTGAATGTGGCTTCTGGAGTGATGTGTTTGCAAACACAGGACCAAATGACTGGGGTTATGAACCCTGGCAGGCTACTCAGTATGGCCTAAAGACTCGATTCTCTATTTTAAAGGGACATGCCTCTCATGAGTGTGCTAAGAATCAGTGTAACCCATTAATCATTACTCTAAAGAATCCTTCTTTGCATGATTCAGGAACTTATGTCTTAGCTGCATATGCAAGTGGTCATGATCCCTGAGGACTTTTTCAAATTAAGGTCAAGACACCTGCTCCCTCTCCTCTGTCCCCCTTTCCTACTCAGTTTTTGACTACTGCATCCGCAAGCGAGGAAAAACCCCTAGTCCAGGCTTTGAATCTAACCACCTTAACAAGCATGTTCTCAGTAGAAACTGGTTATGGAGACCAGAATAGATGGTTACTTATATTATAACCAGCAGCGTTTCCTTAATTTACTAGAAATGCTAAAGAAGGTATTCATGAACAATTAGATCGTACCTCCCTAATGACTTGGCAAAATCGTTTGGCCCTAGATATGTTACTTGCCGAGAAAGGTGGAGTATGTGCTATGTTTGGTGATGCTTGTTGTACATATATCCCTAATAATACTGCACCTGATGGGTCCATTACTCGAGCACTAGCCAGCCTAACATCTCTTTCCAATGAACTTGCCACTAACTCAGGCATTTCTGACCCTTGGGATCGATGGTTCATATCCACCTTTGGGTCATGGGGCCAAAGGCTAAAATCAGTATTTATTTCTTTGGCAGTAGTATTCATTGTCCTTTTACTTATCGGATGTTGCATTGTTCCTCTTATTCACTATATAATATCCAAATATTTCACTGCTTCTATAGCCAAGGCCTATATGCTACACGAGGAACATATGCTCCAAATTGCCTCTTCAGTTTCCTCATCCCTTTCCCCCTCTCCTCCTCCTTCCCCATCCCTTACCTCCGCCTTCTGAATTTTCTTCACTATTTTATCATGCCCAGATTGATAAAAAGGGGGGAATGTGGAAAAATAAAAATCAGTTATTGATTTAATCTGGTGTGCGTGACAAGGGCCACGAGAAGTCTGTCTTGCGACAAGTGCAGCTTCTGTTTTCTGTAACGAACAAGAAGTTACAAGTGCCCAACTGATGACCTTTAAAATTGTGTAACTGCTGATCCAAACAAAACTATTGTAAAGATGTAATGTCTTGAAATTCTTGTGCAACTAAAGTCATAAGGTAAAATTTTGCGCTTAGCATTATAAAAGATTTAGGACACCGACACCTGGGCGCAGATGAAGGGCAGGTGTCCTAGGACTGTGCTTCTCTGTCATTCTTACCTTTGCCTGGTGTGTATTAATAAAATATTTTTTACTAATTTTAATTATATCTCTCTGTCTTCAGTCACGAGAAACGACAATAGAGAAAAAGCGTCCACAGCTTTCAGCCAGTTTTTTTAAGTCATACATGCATTTTGTCTCAGAGTGTGGTGTCATAGTGCTAAAATAAATCTGGGCATTATCAGTATAGCAGTAAAAACTAAGAGCATCATGACAAGCAATTTAGCCACATACTTTAGGAAACTGACAGGACCAAAAATCAGTCTTTGGGGTACAGCTTGAGTAACCAGGCTAGAGAAGGATTTGTGTTTTCCACTTGTAAAAACATAAGGTATTTCTTTAAGCTATAATCTGAACCAGGAAAGAGCTGAGCCAAAAGAGAAAAGGCAGAAGAGAAGTGCATTGTGTTTTACAGCATCAACTGAGGTCAAGGAGAAGGAGAAAGAGGTTGATCACACCAGCACCAGCAAACAGGACGATGTTATTGACAACTCACAGGAGGCCAGTCTCATTACAGTAAAGTATGAAGAAACAATACTGGAAAGGACCATAAGGGCTCAGAAGTGTCTTAAGATATACTGTATATATGGCTTGCAAGGATGTGAAAAAGAGAAAGGATCAACAGACTTAATGTTACAGAAATTTATAGAAGTTTTTACCTGGGATTAGGGACAGGAAATACAAACAATGCCTACAATAAATTTATGATTAGAGATACCAACTAAAGAACCAACAATATTAAGACCAGAGGAATAGATCAAGTGCAATATGTGAGCATGCCTATGAATTAAAAAATTCAAGAAATGCCAGAAGCTCTTTAGTACAACAGCAGTTAATCTTTACATGTATGTTAAAGTTTCTCAGCAAACATCATTGCAGATGACACACCTAAAGTAGGTATAAGCAGATGAATTTAAGTTAGACAGAAATTCTGAATTCATTTTTGGAGGAGGGCAGCACGGTGGAACAGTGGTAGCGCTGCTGCCACACAGTTAGAGACCGGGTTCACTTCCCAGGTCCTCCCTGCAGACAGTTTGCATGTTCTCCCCATGTCTGCTTGTGTTTCTTCTGGGTGTTCCGGTTTCCTCCCACAATCCAAAGTCATGCAAGTTACATGCACTGGCAATCCTAAATTGTCCCGTGTGTGTGCCCTGCGGTGGGCTGGTGCCCTGCCCAAGGTTTGTTTCCTGCCTTGTGACCGGTGTTGTTTGGGATTGGCTCCAGCTGACCCCCGTGACCCCATAGTTAGGATATAGCGGTTGGATAATGGATGGATGATTTTGGGAGGATGATAGATTAATAGAACATACGTTGAATCACTCAAACAATATTTAGCGCCACATATTCACAGGATTTTACATCATGAAAAGCAACATCTTTAACATTAAATTAAATTATTTTAACAATTTTGACAAGAGCATGAAATTCCACCAAACAAGACTAAACAATTATTTGTCTAATTTTTCTAAAATAATATCAGTATGAGTTTTGAAAGTCCTTAAGTTTCTGCAGTACTACTTGGGGATTTATTCCACATGTCTATGGTTCTCAGTGTGAAGAAAAAACTTCTAATAATTATACAAAACCTATCTTTAACATGCTTTTATCTGTGTCCCCACATTCTTGTTGAAGAATGTAAGTGAAAGTAAAAACTGGAATTCACCATTCTAATTTCTTCCATAATTTAAAAAACTTTAATCATGTCACATTTAAATCTCCATTTGTTTAAACTGACAGAATTTATCATCTTCAGCCTTTCTTCATAGCTCCAACCTCACAGCCCTGGAATCAGTCTAGTCATTTTTCCTTGGGCTTTCACAAATGCTGCTATGTCTTTTTTTAAAATATGCCCACAGTATTCCAGATGAGGCTTTAAGCACATTATAAACCTTAAGTATATCTTCCCATCATGTTGCTGTACGCATTTTACTGTATAACTTACCATCCTTTTAGCCTTCCTTATACCTTCTGTACATTGAATATAAACATTGAAATGTCCAATATGACTGTCAGATCCTTCTCATTTTATATTTCAAGTGTCAAGCCGTCCATTGTACATTCAAATCTAACACTTTTTTTTTCTATATCTAATACCTTACATTTAGTTACATTGCATTTCATCTGCTATAAATCTGCCCATGCCTGTATTCTGTCCAGATCTCTTTCCAATGATTTGGCAGGTTTTAGTTTACATGACAATGTAAAGCTCAGTCATCCGAGAGGGGCTCAGAGTAGAGCCGCTGCTCCTACGCATCGAGATGAGTCAGATGAGGTGACCTGGGCATCGTATCAGGATGCCTCCTGGACGCCTCCCTAGTGAGGTGTTCCGGGCACGTCCATCCGAGAGGAGGCCCCGGGGAAGACCCAGGACACACTGGAGGGACTATGTCTCCCGGCTGGCCTGGGAACGCCTTGGGATTCTCCCAGATAAACTAGAAGAAGTGGCCGGGGAGAGGGAAGTCTAGGCCTCTCTGCTCAAACTGCTGCCCCCACAACCTGACCTTGGATAAGTGGAAGAGGATGGATGGATTGATGGATAGTTTACATGACAATGCACCTACTTTGGTATTGTCTGCAGACTTATCCAGCGTATTTTTATATATTATTTTCCAGATCTAAAAAGTAGCAGCCCTATACTGATCTTTGAGAAATACCACTTTTAACATCTCCTAATTCTAAAAATGTTCCTTTAACTCTAACTCTTTATTTTTGTTGTTTAAGTTAGTTTTACAACCATTCTACAGTACACACTTTTCCTTGAATTCCTACTTCTTCTAATTGAACAATTAACCTCTAATGTAAAATCTTATCAAAAGCTTTCTAAAAATCTAGATAAATATTATATGCAACTCTCTAGTTGTATGCTTTTGTTGCTTCCTCATATGAATGTTTATGATACGTGATCTCCCCTATTTGAATCACCCTTTTAAAATAATGAAAAAAGATTTGTTTTCTTGCAATACCTAGGAATTTCCCCCTGTCTACAGTGATTTTTTGTAAAATAAAGGTGAATGGATTACATATACACACTCACAACTCCCCTTAAGTGCTTTAAAATAAAAGTTATCTGGTCATGCTGGTCATATTTTGGCCTGTTTAATCTACTCAGCAATTTTCACACTTCTAAATCACTAAGTACTTCATTAATAATCCATCTTACTGTTGGAAGGTTATCGACTTCTTTACATATATGAAGTGCAACAGGCAGAATATAAATTTATACCTAACATACTTTAATGTGTATAATCTCTCTGTTGTTGCTAAGTTTCAGAGATCAAGATAACACTACAGAGTATCTGAGAGTAGGATAATTGACTATTTTCCAGAGAGGATGAAGGAGGCAATGGTCAGCTCACAAGTTTTTACTGGTGTGGTAAACCAAGGGCTGAGAGGTCATTATAGCCTAAGCAATACTAAAATAGTGTCGGGGAGAGAAATTAATATATTCTTGAGATCAGATTGTTCAATGGGCTATGCAAAAGTCAAATGCAACAAATTACAGTCAAAAATAAACAATAATTCTGTCAAACTGAACTTAAGAAAGGCTATTTCAACTTGTATATTTAGCATATTTTCCACTTTTCCATGTCCAATAACTGCATCTGATAGCAAAAAAGGCAGCACATTTTATTAAATGCCTTCACAGTCATGCATGTGGCAGGGGAAACAGCATTACATCAGCAACCTGTATGAATTTCTGCAATAGCACTCTAAGTGTGGCTCTGTAATTCATCATGCATACTGTGAATAATCATGTACACTAAAAACAACTTCACAGCTTCATTATATGCAGACTATAATGCTTCAATACTTCACTGACACTGTTGGATATTGGGAAAGTAGCACAGTGGCCTTCTTGACGCTTTACAAAAATGTTATGTTAAGAAAGTATGAGCTGCAATTATCCATAACCAGCAGATAACAATAGTACAAAAATGGAGTTTGTACATCACTTGAATTGGTATCTGGTTATCGAAAAAAGCTATTTCAGCTGAAAGAAGCCTATTTGGTCTGTTTTAACTTCAGGATATTGTAAAAAAGCTATTAGAAAATATGTATTTTATGCACTCTAATAATACATGTTAATATATTCCATCATTATTGTTATTTTTTTTTTTGCTACTTATGGTTTACAAAGCCTTAAATAATCTCGCTCCATCCATCCAGAATGTCTTTCACCTTACACTCCAAATCGTTACCTTGGATCTGGAAATGAGTTCTGCTCATAATTCCAAGAGCTAAACTTAAAAGAAGTGGTGAGGCAGCCTTCTGCTGTTATGCACCTAAAATCTGAAACAGCTTATCAATAGAAATTCAACAGGCTAATACAGGGAACATTTTAAAAACTGCTAAAATAAATTATTTTAACATGGCTTTCTCATAGCTTCATTTTAGTTTAATCCTGATATTCTGTATATACATTTAATTATCATTATCATTCATGATGGCTGTGAAATTCGTACTAACCCCTACATTCTCTTCTGTTCTTCTTCCGGTTTTCTGTGGTGGCGATCTGCACCACCACCACCTAATCAAAGCAGCGTGCTCTCCCTGCATTGATGGATTAAAGGCCAGAAGTCTACATGACCATCATCATCAAGTTATTCCATGTAAAACCTGAAAATCATAAGGACTGATTGAGGTCATTTATGTTGGGTAGAATGCCTAGAGGGGGCTGGGTGGTCTCATGGCCTGGAAACCCCGCAGATTTTGTTTTTTTTTCTCCAGCCATCTGGAGTTTTTTATTTGTTCTGACCTCCCTGGCCATCAGACCTTACTTTTATTCTATGTTAATTAGTGTTGCCTAATTTTATTTTTTATATTTTGTCTTTTTTCTCTTTCTTCAATCTGTAAAGCACTTTGAGCTGCATTATTTGAGAATGTGCTATTATAAATATTGTTGTTGTTGTTGTTTTTGATATGACTCATTGTTACAAAAATGTTTAATGAACAAAATGTGACATCTGTGTATTACATGAAGTAAATAAACAAAAATTGAAATGTTTCAGCTTTCAAAACAGTTAACTAAGCCCCTGAACACATCTGAATAATACACCATGCGTAAATTTTCTAACTTGTAGTTGCTGCTTTGAAACAAACTACTGTAGTTTGATTATTATGTACAACAAACAAATCTATTTTTATATTTTAGTTATCGCTGTGTCTTAGGTTCATATTCCCCATATTCTGGGTAGTCTGACTTTGTTCCCCATCCTGAACACTGGTATCTCTAAATTAACCTAACTGAAATAAGACCGTGTGAGCCAATGTACCTTGTAATGTACTAGCTTCTCATAATGGTTTGGTTCCTGCCTTTTACCTTTTCTTTTACAATATGTCAGAGGGGGACATTTTTTGTACACTAAGTCATTCCATTTCTCTCTTAGGAAAAGAAACATGTCAATATTACATTTAAAACCCAGCAGATGAACAGGCAATAGGCACCTATTGTTGGCACTGGGGATGAGAAGTTAAAAGGCTGTTTGCAGATTTTAGGTACTGGCTGTATTGCAAAGGTGTCACCATTTTGAAGTTTATGGCTGGTTGAGATTTACAAACAATACCATGTGTGATAACAGAACTGCTGCTTCCTTGGAGGATCCAGTTACTGATTGTGTCAGGATTGTTTGTGTATTTGCTGTCTTGCAAAGGAGTCACCGCTTTGACGTCTGGCCTTGGAGGATGTCTGTATTTACCTGACTTGGAAATATTGGTTTCTATTCAGCATATCTACTTATTCATGATTGGTAACAATTCCTTTTTTTAACTTGTGTTTTCATTAATTGTTAAACCCAGGAAATGCAGATGTACCATTGTTTAATCTGATTGTCCAGAACTGATAATGGCAGGAACTGAAGTAGATAAAAACTCCTGGCAGCAGAAGGCAGGGGGAACAGTCCACAGAAAACGCTGCCAAGGCACTCGGACAGAGCACAGGGGCTTGCAGGCAGACAAAGGTACCTGGCTAGCATGATGTGAGGCACACGGACGGCAACACTTCCAGGGAGGAAGAGACAGTTCCACAAAGAGACGCGGGATGTGGGTTCAGCGAGAGAGGGAATCCACATGAAAGGACCAAGCAAAGCTGACAGATGAGAAATGAGGAGTGCCTAGGTCCCAGCCACACAAAGAGCCCAGAGTGAAAGAAAAAGGAACAACGAAGAGACGCTGACAGGGATTCAACAATTTGACACAACTTCTGTAGGGGAACGAGTGTCCAGGAAACAAAGTGCATCCATGGACCGTTGAACAGTTAAGTGTTGGGGTAACACAGAGAACAAACTGGACTCTGCACCACTAAAGGTTGCATCCTCCAATTCTGTTTTTGACGGACTTTTAGAGTGTGGACTGTGTGTTTTCCTTTAAGAAAAAGGAAATTCATTCTTGATATTGTTAGATTTTGTTTATGTTCATTTATCTTTTTCATGTACTTATTATTGTCTAGTGTAATAGAAGTTACTGTTGCTTTCACTGCGTGTTTAGTCACCGCCCAATTTAAAGAAACCTGTGTGCTATTATTGGTAAATTTCAGGAATTCCCAGTCTCTTAATAAACTGGGTGGCATAGTCGGATATTTAAATGGTGTCTAAGTTAGATTACCTGTAAGTGTGACCTGACACCTGTCACAAATAGGCTGAATCTCTCTGCATCCCTTTAAGGGAAACCACAGGTGCAGAAAATGGGTTTACATATTGTAGACATGAGTATTGCCACACTACCAGGTATTTATATATTTAGGAAATTAATTGATGAATAGATAATCCTGAGAGGTGCAATGTCCCAGAAATTGCTACTGTCTTACAACTTTAGAGAGCTGGGTTTGATTCCAAGCTCAGTGACTGTCTATGTGGGATCTGCAAAATGTAGGGCACACCACATACATGCCACATTCAGCTAATATACAGCAGATTGGTATATTATTTATCATTAACCAGGTGTGAACGTATTCATGAATACATGTTGTGATGTGTACGTAAACCATTTAGGCCTGCTTCTTGCATTGTGCCTGGGTGATGTGATCATGGTAGATTTGGGCTTACTGTGTTCCTATAATAGAAGATATAGAGTCAGTGCACTCCTATGCACACAATCATGCAGAATCCACTTTAGAATCAGCAGATCAGAATCACTGTGCCATCCCATTTCAGAGTAATAATATTAAATACATGTTGACAATTTATTGATTGAACAATTATGAGATTTCATTGAGAACATAATTCATTTTAGCATTCTGCTTACAGTATATGAAAACTCAGTATTTCATAAAATTCAGTTAGTCAGTCAGTCATTTTCCAACCCACTATATCCAAACACAGGGCCACAGGGGCCTGCCAGAGCCAATCCCAGCCAACATAGGGCGCAAGGCAGGAACAAATCCAGGGTGCCAGCCAACCGCAGAAAAATAAATTTATTTCTGTTAATAATCTGATGCCATCTAATTGCAGAATGATTTTTCAGGCATGTTTCTAACAAAAAGTTACCCTGTTAAAGTTATTCAGATCTCCTGAGAAAGACTAATGCAACACCTACTTTTGTTACCAGAAAGATGCACAAATTTTGCCGTTTAGTAACCTCATTCAGCTGCTTATCATTTTAGATCCCTGCAGGACATGCTGGTCCAGAGATTGGCCATTTACAGCAGTACTGTTGTGTGAGATTGTGCATGTCTGTATATAAAATGAAAACATATTGTAAATTGAAGCGGCCTCAGTCTTCTCTTAAATATCACATCAACGGTAATGTCTTAAATATTAAGTGAACAGAAGACATTCTTCACAAAGCTAAAAAAGTGAAAATAACCAAGAAAACCTAAACAGTGACCATGCAACTTGAGATTTATTTATTACTAGCAGAATACCCGCGCTTCGCAGCGGAGAAGTAGTGTGTTAAAGAAGTTATGAAAAAGAAAAGCAAACATTTTAAAAATAACGTAAGATGATTGTTAATGTAATTGTTTTGTCATTGATATGAGTGTTGTTGTCATATCTATCTATTTATATATATATATATATATTTATATATATATCTGTATATATATATATATATATATAGTGAGCTGGAGGGCTGATCGCACCCCAAATAGAGACAGACGCCCTGGGAAAACCACAAACCCTGAAATACTGACTACACATTGCTCCTTATCCTTGCACTATAACGCGTAATACAAGCCTCGCGGTACTCCGCCGACTTATAAGCCTTGCAGCGCCTGTCAGTTTGGGAATTGATTGTTTGCTTTTATCTCTCTCTGCTCCTAGCGGAACTGTTATATCTGACTTGTCATGGAGCACGTTTAAGCTCATGTGTTTGCGGTGTCTGAATAAAAATCCTTCTTTTTCTACGACCTTCTGTGTCTCTGTGCAAATCTGTGACCCAAGCGTGACAAGTGGTACCAGGAGTGGTTGCACAGATGGATGCCGCCAAGACTTATTTCAGAAGTCTAAAACATTTGCACTTAAAGACTGGAAACTAAACATGGATGACCCAATCCGTGCGCAAATTCAAGATTTGATACATAAAGTGCACTGTTGGTTTGAAGGAGACGTGATGGAAACAGTTGTTGTGAATATATTACTGGCGGCATACCTGAAGTTCTTGAGATGAATTTCTACGCCATGATATTAAATCATTAACGATTATGTCCAGGCGATTAGAGGGTTCACAGTCCACTTGGAGAAAGAGCGGTGGATTTCGTGCTGCTTCGCAACCTGTGAGCGAGCGTCCAGGACATTCTCGCCGCCGATCGACAAGCTGCAGGACCTGAAAATCTAATGGGGTCAGGTAGGACCCGGAAATCCAGTCGTAGATGGGGCGCCTGTTTCTGGGGAGACAGCGGCAACAGCGGTCGACAGACCGTGGAGGCTACAGAGCACGCCGGCGTGGGCGTCGAGAGGATATTTCGGAAGCGGAGCCGGCCGTAGATGTTTCCGATGTGATCAGCTCGGCCATTTGGCAAGAGATTGTCGCTTGTCTCCAGCTCATTCAATGGGATTGGACTGGCGAGATTTGTTGCTCAACTATTACATATCCGGATGGAAAAGATGGCTTGTTGATCCCGGTGAAATTGGGGACAGAGAAATCTCAGCATTGTTAGATTCGGAAGTGACCTTTGTATTGTGAGACGAGACTGTCTTAATGAACAATGCCTTAGAGACTGTGAGACTGTAAAAATACGCTGTGTACATGGTGATGTTAAAGATTATCAGACTTTACTTCTTCCTTTAACTTATAGGGGCGCCACTTTAAGGTTTGGTCTGCCGTTTGGACTCGTGCCCTTGGCCATTACTCATAGGACGGAGAAATGCCCTTTTTCGAAACTGATTAATAAATGTAAGGGACCAGTAGTCCAGTCCACTAATGAACTTGGTGGGGGAGAAGAAGAAGAAATCCAAGACGAAGAACTGGTAGCGGCGGGGAAAATCTAGAGCCCAACTTAGATATTGAACCCGATCTCTCCAGCGAGACGGAGGAGGTCACCCCGACAATCTTCCAGAATGGGCTGCTCCTTCTACATCTTCCCAGATTGCAAACGCCTCGAACACAAACCGAGTGTTAACGAACAATCAGATTTTGTGCGTTTGCAGCATACTGATAGCTCATTAGAATATGCATTTAAACAGGCTCGCCCTGCTAATGACTCTTATTACCAAGAGCGTAATTCGGGGTGTGAAAACCCCACACTTTATAGAAAAGGACGGTTGCCTTTTCAGAGTGATCTCAGATCATTTGGAGGGGGAATTTATTGAACAACTGGTGGTACCTGAAGCACATAGGGAAACTGTTTTGCATCTGGCACATTCACACATCTTGGGGGGGCACCTCGGTGCCGACAAAACTAGAGACCGGTTATCAAAACGATTTTATTGGCTTAATATGGGAAAAGATGTTGAACGATTTTGTACTTCATGTCCAGACTGCCAGATCGTCTCTGCTTATAAGCCTCCTCGGGCTCCCCTTTGTCCTATGCCCATATTGGAAGTTCCCTTTCAGCGTGTGGGATTAGATATTGTGGGACCATTACCTAAGACTAAGGATGGGTACCAATATTTGCTGGTGTTGGTTGATTATGCACACGATATCCAGAAATGATCGCTGAAAAGGCCAACTCTTCGGCTGTAGCCAAAGCACTATGTGAAACTTTTACTCGTATTGGTATCCCTAGAGAAATCTTAACTGATCAGGCACACCTTTCACTTCTCGTGATGAAACAATTGTGTGACAGCTTTGCTATTAAGAAATTGAGTACTACTGTTTACCATCCTCAAACGAATGGTTTAACCGGCGATTTAACAAAACATTGAAACAGATGATCAGGCGAGTTGCTCATAATGATCCCACAACATGGAACACTGTCCTACCGTTTGTTTTGTAGCGCGCGAGAATCACCACAGGCGTCCACTGGCTTGAGTCCCTTCGAGTTGTTATTGGCAGGCGGCGCAGGCATCCTGGATGTGATGCGTGAGGAATGGATAGGAAACGAGAGAGCAGCTAAGGTCCAAGCTTTGCAGATCGACTAATTTCGTTGCAAGACAGAATTTCTATGCTTTCCTCTATTGCTGTGGAACACCAACAACGAGAACAGGAAACTCAGAAGCGTCTTTACGATAGGCGCAGCAAGCTCCGTGAGTTCAAACCTGGCGATCGTGTTTTGGTACTGGTTCCCTCGGATCCACACAAATTCTTAGCTAAATGGCAGGGCCCGCCATTATTGAGGAGCGTATGAGTCCGGTAAATTACAAGGTTAGAATACCGGGCCGGCGCAAACCATTCCAGATTTTACACATTAACCTCTTGAAGGAATGGCACGACCGACAAGAGGTTAACACTTCTGGCTGCTGTTTCTCAGTCCGATGTTACCATTGGTAACGATCTTACTGACACGCAAAAGACAGAACTGTTATCTTTGATAGAACGGAACACTGATGTCTTTTCAGATTTACCAGGCAAGACTAACATTACAAAACATAAAATTACCACTGCACCTGATGTTCGCAGACAGATGCGGCCGTTCGGATACCGGAAGCGCGAAATATTGTCTTGAAGAGGTAAAAAAGATGCTGACACTGGGTGTAATTCGTGAAAGTAAAAGTGACTGGTGCAGCCCAGTCGTATTAGTCCCAAAGCAAGACGGTTCGGTTCGGTTCTGTATCGATTTCAGAGCTTGAATAAGGTCTCTAAATTGATGCTTATCCCATGCCCGTGTCGATGAACTGTTGGAAAAACTGGGTCAGGCGAGCTATATCTCCACGCTAGATCTCACGAAGGCTATTGGCAGGTGCCTTTAGAGGCTAGCAGTTGTGAGAAAACGGCATTTGCGACTCCTGACGGACTCTATGAATTTACAAGACTCCGTTTGGTCTTCACGGGCACCTCTAACTTTTCAGCGTATGATGGATCAGATCCTACGTCCTCACTCTGAATATGCTGGGGCATACCTTGACGATGTCGTGATTTTTAGCAATGATTGGAAAACACACTTAGAGCGGCTTCAAGCCGTTCTTGAAAGCTTGAGACAGGCTGGCCTTACTGCTAACCCTAAGAAATGTAAACTAGGCATGTCCGAGACTCATTACTTAGGCTATTCTATGGGCAAGGGTTTACTTAGGCCACAATTAAGGAAAATAGAAGAAATGCTTGTTTACCCGAGACCTGAGACACAGAAACAAGTACGCCTTTCTGGGACTCGCTGGTTACTACAGAAAATTCATTCCAAATTTTGCACATAGAGCTGCTCCTCTTACAGAACTTACTAGAGGCAGAAAAAAACGACCTGTCCTGTGGACAGAAAATTGCGAACGTTCTTTCAACGATTTAAAAAAAGCATTGTCTTCTTACCCGGTTCTAAGGAACCCGGATTTCACAAAAGATTTTATCTTGCAAACAGACGCAAGTGCATTTGGTGTGGGCGCAGTCCTGTCACAAATTTTTGATGGAGAAGAACATCCAATCACATATTTGAGTAGGAAATTACTTCCTAGGGAACGCAATTATTCTACAATTGAGAAAGAATGCTTGGCAATTAAGTGGGCTGTGGAAGCTTCGCTATTACTTGTGGGGACGAAACTTCACTTTGGTAACTGATCATGCTCCACTCCAGTGGTTGTACCGACAGAAAGATACAAACTCTCGTCTAATGAGATGGTTTCTGGGTTTACAACCTTACAGTTTCACAGTAAAGCACCGACCAGGTTCTGAACACGTCAACGCAGACGTGTTATCACGACTAAATGAACCTAGTACAGAGAGTCGCTTGATTCACAGGAATGTGAATAAAGCTGAGGGGGAGGGTGTGAGCTGGAGGGTTGATCGCACCCCAAATAGAGACAGACGCCCTGGGAAAACCACAAACCCTGAAACACTGACTACACATTGCTCCTTATCCTTGCACTATAACGCGTAATACAAGCCTCGGTACTCCGCCGACTTATAAGCCTTGCAGCGCCTGTCAGTTTGGGAATTGATTGTTTGCTTTTATCTCTCTCTGCTCCTAGCGGAACTGTTATATCTGACTTGTCATGGAGCACGTTTAAGCTCATGTGTTTGCGGTGTCTGAATAAAAATCCTTCTTTTTTTTCTACGACCTTCTGTGTCTCTGTGCAAATCTGTGACCCAAGCGTGACAAGATATATAGCAAAATACCTGCGATTGGCAGCGGAGAAGTAAAAAGAAAAGGAAACATTTTAATAATAACGTAACATGATTGACAATGTAATTGTTTTGTCATTGTCATGAGTGTTGCTGGCATATATATATATACATATAAACATATATATAAATATATATATATATACACATCTATACACATATATATACAGTTATATATATATACATATACACACATACATATATACATATACATATATATACACATACTGTATATATACACACACATATATACATACTGTATATACAACATATACATATCTACATATATACTGTATATACACATATATATACAAATCTACATATATATATCTACATATATATATATATTAGGTGGGACTCGATTAAAAAATTAATCCAATTAATTAGAGGCTGTGTAAGAATTAACCTTGATTAATCGTATGTAATCGCACACGTAAATTTGCCCCAAATCGCAAATGTTTTTTTTTTAATTTAAAACGGTTTTAGTGGGCGACAGAATCAAATAATAGACATGGACATGAATATTGTAAACTGAAGCTGTTTTAATTTCTGAAAAAAAGCTTTTAAACTGCATTTGAATTCAAAACAGAAACAAAAATATCATCCCTGGTTAAAATTGGGCAGACTTAAAAATAAAGTGGTAGTTTAAGTACTTTAAGTACATTTTCAGAATAGTATTGTCTTTAAATAATAATAACCAAAATTTCAACATAAAGTGCAGTTTTTCTTCTTAAAAAAATAAGTCAGAAACATAAAAGGTAATTTGACCAGCTTACTCTTTAAACTCTGAGTAACATTAGCCAAAATTATTTTGTACATTAGGCTAAAACAGTGTGATCATTGAACATTTTGTAATTAGATGTATTTAGAATTACTAACGGTCACGGAAGTCCAATGATCCCCAGTAAGAGCCACAAAGTCCGCTTTCTGTAATGCATCTAATTTTGCTTGCTTTTCAGTGTGCACAAAACCATGCTTTTATCAAGGCTTACCTCGGGTAGTCGAAATGATCAGTCGTAGGAACGCGCTTTATTCCGACTGTAACATTTTTGTAGCTGTGATGTGTGCATCAGTGTAAAGGATGTACCAGGAAATCATGCATTGACAAAAGTTCCCGTTTGCTTAGAATTGAAAGTGTGATTAAATGCGTTATTTTTTAACGCGTTATGGAGTACATGCATCGAAGCTTCTCAGCTGTGCTTGTGCTAAGAAAGGGAAAATTTTAAAAATAAAGTAACATGATTCTGGTTAACCTAATATTTTTCATACGTCCCAAACCAAGGAGATCTGAAAGGTAAAATGAATCGGGTAGCGTACATAGTCTGTACATCCCCTCTCGGGAATCTAACCTCGAATGTCGGCGTTAGAGGCGAAGACTCTACAATTAGCGTGTGGCTTGTCTATGCTAAAGTATGTATTGTAGATCGGGTATATATATACATTTATATATATATATATATATATATATATATATATATATATATATATATATATATATATATATATATATACCTGTGTACCGCAGTGGAGAAGTAGAAGTTATGAAAAAGAAAAGGGAACATTTTAAAAATAACGTAACATGATTGTCAATATACAGTAATTGTTTTGTGAGTGTTATTGAATGTTGCTGTCATCAAGTATTTGATTATCATTATTTCTTTCAATCAGGTTCGTATTTGTAGGATGTGTTCAAGTTACATTCCGTGTTTGTCAATCGTTGTAAAGATAAGAGGTTTCATTCATCGATTAGTTCCTTACTGCATCAATAAACAGCTCGTCTTCCTTTTTATCTGTGATGTGACAAACTGCATGCACGGGTTTTTTTACACTGTCTTCCTTTAGCAGGACATTCACTTTTCCACCGTGTGCTTTGTTTCCGCAGTAGCTGCACTTATGAATATGATTGTATGTATAAGGCGCTTCATATTTTTTTGCTGCCTTCTCAATTGTGTAATTCGGTTTTTGTTCAGCACTCTTTGGAACTGTTGCTTTTTGTCTGTGCACTGCGTCAGTTCACGTGAGCCGCTTGGTGTTCTTGCATCGAAGGTTCCCAGCTGTACTGGTGCCATCTCGTGTAATGTCAGCTAAGACACGGCACTTAAAAGTTTCTCTCAAAGTTTCAATGAGTTTGTGCCAAACACCACCCTGACCATTTCATCTTCCTCTGCATAGCACAGTCCTTTACCCGTGAACATTTATTGGATTGCCGCTGATGGACGGCCTTATATGGGCAGGCACTAAATTACAAACGCTAGTGGCAGCCTGTCTATGAACTTAATTTAATATAAACTTACGGTTTACGCCGTGCTTTGTTTCCGCAGTAGCTGTATTTATGAATATGCTTGTATGCATCATTTGCTTCATAATGTTTTTCTGCCTTCTCAATTGTGAAATGGCGTTTTGTGCTCATCGCTGTTTGGAGTTCTTCCTTGTTCTCTACGTACTTACGTAGGAGGCGTGATGATGTCACACGAAACTCCGCCCCCCACGGCCATCTCCAACTCAAGACTCCATTACATTATATGGGGAAAAATAGCTTCCAGTTATGACCCTTATGCGTAGAATTTCGAAATGAAACCTGCCCAACTTTTGTAAGTAAGCTGTAAGGAATAAGCCTGCCAAATTTCAGCCTTCTACCTACACGGGAAGTTGGAGAATTACTGATGAGTGAGTGAGTGAGTGAGTGAGTGAGTGAGGGCTTTGCCTTTTATTAGTATAGATTTTTTTTATCTTATCAGTTCCTATACAGTATATCATAAAGGAAAAACACATTCTTGGTCTTGTGGTACCTCTGTAGACCTGAAATGTCAAAGTAGCTAAATGTGTATACAAATTTTGCATGAATTTCTTAAAACATACAAAGAAGCTAAACAAGGGAGAAAATGGCAAACAATAGATGGCAGTTCCCCAATTCAAATGTTTTATACAAATGCACTAACCAAGCACCCCTTTATCTTGATTCTGGCATCTTCCTTTCATTTTCTACAATTCAAATCTACTTCTTAATTGTAGACTCCATGAGCCATGGCTTCCAGCCAAGACCCACAATCACTTGAGAATTACTATATGTTCTTCTTTTGCTTCTAGCCTGGTCTCCCTGCTCCTGTCAAGCATTAGGCATTTTTAAGCAGCTTCTTGGTAACAAGGTACCACCTTTTTGAATTTGAGATCTTGTGCTGCCATCTATGATGCTGATAGTGTGTCTGGTCTCCAGATGATGCTTAGATGAGTGCTCTCAGGGCCAGCTATTCTTGCTCTCACTCACTTGAGTTCCCCAAGGTAAATGATTTCTTGAATATTTTGTATTAAATAGCAAAAACATACAAAGCTTGTGCAAAAACAGTAACTTAACTGTGATTTGATGTAATTACCCCATATATTTAAGACAGCAGCACTAACCACTAGACTGACCTACTATGTAACCTATGAACAAAATTTTAAATTCACTTTCCAGGTTAGATCATATTGGAGATTAAAATAATAAAGATAAAAATATCCAATTTGTACCCCAAAAAACACTAATACTTGAAGATAACATGCCTTAGGTATATAAACTAAATATGTCCTGTGCTTTGAGTTTTCTATACATCCTCCTAGTGATTTTAGTTCATCAATAATACCTAAATACCTAAAGGTAGTAGGTTGACACAAGGCAGGCATTCATTATACTTTTGGCGGAGCAAAACATTAAAGATCAAAGGGAAGCTCAAATTCATGAGCAGACAGCACTGTAATAGTCTCTTAATCGCAAATAATAAAAAAATAATTAATTAT
>NW_024380672.1:0-8618 GCF_016835505.1 Polypterus senegalus | reverse complement strand
GTCGAAAGGTTTGAAAGCTTCACAACCGAACAATTCAGCGGCAGCCATCAACTCACATGCAGAACCAAAGGTGAAAGGCTTAAGTATTTCACTCTTATAGTACTCCTGTGTGGTATAATTATCTCCTGTACCGTCATCAGTCCACACCTTCAACCTGCCTAAGTCATTCAATACATAAGACACAATGTTCCTCCGGATATCAAGAGTGAGCCTGATATGGCCGTGCAATATGTAACAAAGAGAATGGAAAAGGCAGGTGCCATCTCTGGGCATGGAAACCACTGGTAAGTGATACAGTTCTTGATCGATAGTGATCACCTCGATAGACATGTTAATGGGGGTACGGTTGAAATGATAAAGGAAATGGGTACCTGATGTAAAGTAAGTCTAAAATACCTAAACAATAACTATAATCATAATAAATGAACAATAAAACAGCGGAGAAGTCATGGATTAAATAATAAGGCTGTAGTTATCAGCAGGGAGACGTGAATCCCGTGGCGAAGCAAGGAAGGGAATGTAGAGACTGGAGCGACGGACGGCCTTATATAGGCAGGCAGCCAACAACGCCGCCTCACACGGTGAGTGAGCTGCAAGCTATGGACGTATATATGTACATAAGTAGGATTCAAGTTAGCGTTGGGAACCCGCTGCACAAATTTCTTGAAGATGGGCCCATAAGTAATAAAGAGCGCTTGAAAAGTTCAATATGGCGGTGACAGTGGCATCATACAACTGAAATAAGTACGTTACATCAGTTTTGGTTAAACGAGGGAAGCCACCTACCAAATTTCGTGAAGGGGCCATAAATAAGAATGTTCAACATGGCGAATGTTGTCAACTGTTATGACCGTTACGTGTAGAATTTTGAAATGAAACCTGCTTAACTTTTGTAAGTAAGCTGTGAGGAATGAGCCTACCAAATTTCAGCCTTCTACCTACACGGGAAGTTGGAGAATTAGTGACGTTGAAAGTTCAATATGGCGGCTGACAGTGGCGTCATATCACCGAAAAAAGTACGTACATTGGTTTCGGTTAGCGCAGGGAAGCCGCCTACAAAATTTTGTGAAGATGGGGCCATGAATAAGAAAGTTCAACATGGCGGACGTTGTTGACCGTTATGACCGTTACGTGTAGAATTTCTAAATAAAACCTGCTTAACTTTTGTAAATAAGCTGTAAGGAATGAGCCTGCCAAATTTCAGCCTTCTACCTACACAGGATGTTGGAGAATTAGTGACGCTTGGAAAGTTCAATATGGCGCCCGGTGGCATCATACCATCGAAATAAGTACGTACATCAGTTTCGGTTAGCGCAGGGGAGCCGCCTACCAAATTACGTGAAGATGGGGCCATAAATAAGAAAGTTCCTGATTAAATTTTGTAAAAAGAAAAGGAAACATTTTAATAATAACGTAACATGATTGACAATGTAATTGTTTTGTCATTGTCATGAGTGTTGCTGGCATATTCACTCACCTAAAGGATTATTAGGAATACCTGTTCAATTTCTCATTAATACAATTATCTAATCAACCAATCACATGGCAGTTGCTTCAATGCATTTAGGGGTGTGGTCCTGGTCAAGACAATCTCCTGAACTCCAAACTGAATGTCAGAATGGGAAAGAAAGGTGATTTAACACTCAGGAATTACCAGAGCCTACAAAAAAACTCATAATTCCGTCCCATTTTAAATTGCTTCTTAAATCCCTTCACACCTCTCCGCCAGTGTCCTTTTTTCTTCTAAATGTGCTGATAAATAGAAGCTAGAAGCAGCCAGCTATTCCATCCCCCACCAATTTAGACTGACTCACTGACTCATCACTAATTCTCCAACTTCCCATGTAGGTAGAAGGCTGAAATTTGGCAGGCTCATTACTTACAGCTTACTTACAAAAGTTAGGCTGGTTTCATTTTGAAATTCTACGCGTAATGGTCATAACTGGAACCTATTTTTTCGTCCATATACTATAATAGACTTCTGCTCGAATCCCGTGGAAGGCAGAGTTACGCCTGCCACGTAATTTAGTGCCTGCCCATATAAGGCCGTCCGTCAGCGTAATCCAATAGAAACACTGCCGCTAAATATTCACGGGTGAAAGACTGTGCTTATGCAGAGGAAGATGAGATGGTCTGGGTGGTGTTTGGCACAAACTCGGCGAAAATGCGAGAGAAACTTTTAAGTACCGGGTCTTAGCTAACATTAAATACAGCCATGGACATCGCACGAGATGGCACCAGCACAGCTGGGAACCTTCGATGCATGTACACCGAGCGGCTCACGTGAAATGACGCAGTGCACAGACAAAAAGCATCAGTTCCAAAGAGTGCTGAACAAAAACCGAATTACACAATTGAGAAGGCAGCAAAAAAATATGAAGCATGTGATACATACAAGCATATTCATAAGTGCAGCTACTGCGGAAACAAAGCACATGGTGGAAAAAGTGAATGTCCCGCTAAAGGAAGACAGTGTAAAAAAAAACCTGTGCATGCAGTGTGCCATGTCTCAGATAAAGAGGAATACGAGCTGTTTATTGATGCAGTAAGAAACGAATCGATGAATGAAACCTGTTATCTTTACAACGATTGACAAACATGGAATGTAACTTGAACACAACACATTCTACAAATATGAACCTGATTGAAAGAAATAATGATAATCAAATCCTTGATAACAGCAACACTCATAACACTCACAAAACAATTACTGTATATTGACAATCATGTTACGTTATTTTTAAAATGTTCCCTTTTATTTTTCATAACTTCTTTAACACACTACTTCTCCGCTGCGAATTTTTGGGTATATATATATATATATATATATATATATTCAGTGAGCTGAAGGGCTGATCGCACCCCAAATAGAGACAAACGCCCCTGGGAAAACCACAAACCCTGAAACAATGACTACACATTGCTCCTTATCCTTGCACTATAACGCGTAATACAAGCCTTGCGTACTACTCCGCGACTTATAAGCCTTGCAGCGCCTGTCAGTTTGGAATTGATTGTTTGCTTTTATCTCTCTCTGCTCCTAGCGGAACTGTATCTCTGACTTGTCATGGAGCACGTTTAAGCTCATGTGTTTGCGGTGTCTGAATAAAAATCCTTCTTTTTTTCTACGACCTTCTGTGTCTCTGTGCAAATCTGTGACCCAAGCGTGACAAGTGGTACCAGGAGTGGTTGCACAGATGGATGCCGCCAAGACTTATTTCAGAGTCTAAAACATTTGCACTTAAAGACTGGAAACTAAACATGGATGACCCAATCCGCGCAAATTCAAGATTTGATACATAAAGTGCACTGTTGGTTTGAAGGAGACGTGATGAAACAGTTGTCGAATATATTACTGGCCGGCATACCTGAAGTTCTTCGAGATGAATTTCTACGCATGATATTAAATCATTAACGATTATGTCCAGACGATTAGAGGGTTCACAGTCCACTTGGAGAAAGAGCGGTGGATTTCGTGCTGCTGCGCAACCTGTGAACGAACGCCCAGGACATTCTCGCCGTTCGATCGACAAGCTGCAGGACCTGAAAATCTAATGGGGTCAGGTAGGACCCCGGGAAATCCAGTCGTAGATGGGACGCCTGTTTCTGGGGAGACAGCGGCAACAGCGGGTCGACGAGACCGTGGACACTACAGAGCACGTCGGCGGGACGTCAGAGGATATTTCGAAACGGAGCCGACCGTAGATGTTTCCGTGTGATCAGCTCGCCATTTGGCAAGAGAATGTCGCTTGTCTCCAGCTCATTCAATGGAGATTGGACTGGCCGAGATTTGTTGCTCAACTATTACATATCCGGATGGAAAAGATGGCTTGTTGATCCCGTGAAATTGGGGACAGAGAAATCTCAGCATTGTTAGACTCGAAGTGACCTTTGTATTGTGAGAGACGAGACTGTCTTAATGAACAATGCCTTAGAGACTGTGAGACTGTAAAAATACGCTGTGTACATGGTGATGTTAAAGATTATCAGACTTTACTTCTTCCTTTAACTTATAGGGGTCGCCACTTTAAGGTTTGGTCTGCCGTTTCAGACTCGTGCCCTTGGCCATTACTCATAGGACGGAGAAATGCCCTTTTTCCAAACTGATTAATAAATGTAAGGGACCAGTAGTCCAGTCCACTAATGAACTTGGTGGGGAGGGAGAAGAAGAAGAAATCCAAGACGAAGAACTGGTAGCGCGGGGAAAATCTAGAGCCCAACTTAGATATTGAACCCGATCTCTCCAGCGAGACGGAGGAGGTCACCCCCGACAATCTTCCAGAATGGGCTGTCCTTCTACATCTTCCCAGATTGCAAACGCCTCGAACACAAACCGAGTGTTAACGAACAATCAGATTTTGTGCGTTTGCAGCATACTGATAGCTCATTAGAATATGCATTTAAACAGGCTCGCCCTGCTAATGACTCTTATTACCAAGAGCGTAATTCGGGAAAACCCCACACTTTATAGAAAAGGACGGTTGCCTTTTCAGAGTGATCTCAGATCATTTGGAGGGGGAATTTATTGAACAACTGGTGGTACCTGAAGCACATAGGGAAACTGTTTTGCATCTGGCACATTCACACATCTTGGGGGCACCTCGGTGCCACAAAACTAGAGACCGGGTTATCAAAACGATTTTATTGGCTTAATATGGGAAAAGATGTTGAACGATTTTGTACTTCATGTCCAGACTGCCAGATCGTCTCTGCTTATAAGCCTCCTCGGCTCCCCTTTGTCCTATGCCCATATTGGAAGTTCCCTTTCAGCGGTGGGATTAGATATTGTGGGACCATTACCTAAGACTAAGGATGGGTACCAATATTTGCTGGTGTTGGTTGATTATGCACACATATCCAGAAATGATTACGCTGAAAAGGCCAACTCTTCGCTGTAGCCAAAGCACTATGTGAAACTTTTACTCGTATTGGTATCCCTAGAGAAATCTTAACTGATCAGGCACACCTTTCACTTCTCGTGATGAAACAATTGTGTGACAGCTTTGCTATTAAGAAATTGAGTACTACTGTTTACCATCCTCAAACTAATGGTTTAACCGAGCAGTTTAACAAAACATTGAAACAGATGATCAGGCGAAGTTGCTCATAATGATCCCACAACATGGAACACTGTCCTACCTTTGTTTTGTACGCGAGAATCACCACAGGCGCCCACTGGCTTGAGTCCCTTCGAAGTTGTTATTCGGCAGGCGGCGAGGCATCCTGGATGTGGTGTGAGGAATGGATAGGAAACGAGAGAGCAGCTAAGGTCCAAGCTTTGCAGATCGACTAATTTCGTTGCAAGACAGAATTTCTATGCTTTCCTCTATTGCTGTGGAACACCAACAACGAGAACAGGAAACTCAGAAGCGCCTTTGCGATAGGCGCAGCAAGCTCCGTGAGTTCAAACCTGGCGATCGTGTTTTGGTACTGGTTCCCTCGGATCCACACAAATTCTTAGCTAAATGGCAGGGCCCCGCCATTATTGAGGAGCGTATGAGTCCGTAAATTACAAGGTTAGAATACCGGGCGCAAACCATTCCAGATTTTACACATTAACCTCTTGAAGGAATGGCACGACCGACAAGAGGTTAACACTTCCTTGGCTGCTGTTTCTCAGTCCGATGTTACCATTGGTAACGATCTTACTGACACGCAAAAGACAGAACTGTTATCTTTGATAGAACGGAACACTGATGTCTTTTCAGATTTACCAGGCAAGACTAACATTACAAAACATAAAATTACCACTGAACCTGATGTTCGCGTACAGATGCGGCCGTTCCGATACCGAAGCGCGCGTAAATATTGTGCGCAAGAGGTAAAAAGATGCTGACACTGGGTGTAATTCGTGAAAGTAAAGTGACTGGTGCAGCCCAGTCGTATTAGTCCCAAAGCAAGACGGTTCGGTTCGGTTCTGTATCGATTTCAGACGCTTGAATAAGGTCTCTAAATTGATGCTTATCCCATGCCCCGTGTCGATGAACTGTTGGAAAAACTGGGTCAGGCGAGCTATATCTCCACGCTAGATCTCACGAAAGGCTATTGGCAGGTGCCTTTAGAGGCTAGCAGTTGTAGAAAACGGCATTTGCGACTCCTGACGGACTCTATGAATTTACAAGACTCCCGCTTTGGTCTTCAGGGGCACCTCTAACTTTTCAGCGTATGATGGATCAGATCCTACGCCCTCACTCTGAATATGCTGGGGCATACCTTGACGATGTCGTGATTTTTAGCAATGATTGGAAAACACACTTAGAGCGGCTTCAAGCCGTTCTTGAAAGCTTGAGACAGGCTGGCCTTACTGCTAACCCTAAGAAATGTAAACTAGGCATGTCCGAGACTCATTACTTAGGCTATTCTATGGGCAAGGGTTTACTTAGGCCACAATTAAGGAAAATAGAAGAAATGCTTGTTTACCTGAGACCTGAGACACAGAAACAAGTACGCTTTCTGGGACTCGCTGGTTACTACAGAAAATTCATTCCAAATTTTGCACATAGAGCTGCTCCTCTTACAGAACTTACTAGAGGCAGAAAAACGACCTATCTTGTGGACAGAAAATTGCGAACGTTCTTTCAACGATTTAAAAAAAGCATTGTCTTCTTACCCGATTCTAAGGAACCCGGATTTCACAAAAGATTTTATCTTGCAAACAGACGCAAGTGCATTTGGTGTGAGTGCATTCCTGTCACAAATTTTTGATGGAGAAGAACATCCAATCACATATTTGAGTAGGAAATTACTTCCTAGGGAACGTAATTATTCTACAATTGAGAAAGAATGCTTGGCAATTAGGTGGGCTGTGGAAGTGCTTCGCTATTACTTGTGGGGACGAAACTTCACTTTGGTAACTGATCATGCTCCACTTCAGTGGTTGTACCGACAGAAAGATACAAACTCTTGTCTAATGAGATGGTTTCTCGGGTTTACAACCTTATAGTTTCACAGTAAAGCACCGACTAGGTTCTGAACACGCCAACGCAGACGTATTATCACGACTACATGAACTTAGGTACAGAGAGTCGCTTGATTCACAGGAATGTGAATAAAGCTGAGGGGGAGGGTGTGAGCCGGAGGGCTGATCGCACCCCAAATAGAGACAAACGCCCCTGGGAAAACCACAAACCCTGAAACACTGACTACCCTCACATTGCTCCTTATCCTTGCACTATAACGCGTAATACAAGCCTCGCACGGTACTCCGCCGACTTATAAGCCTTGCAGCCCTGTCAGTTTTGGAATTGATTGTTTGCTTTTATCTGTCTCTGCTCCTAGCAGAACTGTCATCTCTGACTTGTCATGGAGCACGTTTAAGCTCATGTGTTTGCGGTGTTTGAACAAAAATCCTTCTTGTTTCTACGACCTCCTGTGTCTCTGTGCAAATCTGTGACCCAAGCGTGACAATATGTATATATATACCCCGATCTACATACTCTTAAATAGACAAACCACACGCCGTGGCGCAATGGTAGAGGCTTCGCCGCTAGCGCTGATGTCCGAGGTTCAATTCCTGAGAGGGGGTGCACTGAGTATGTATGTGTGCTTCCTGATTCATTTTACCCTTGCATCCCCTTGGTTTCAGACGTATGAAAAAATATGCGGTTAATGCAGAAAGACAGATCACCAATTGAAGCTTTATGAATAATGGATAATTTATTCGGCATCAATGATTGTTTTGGTAAAGCCATACTCAGTGTATTCATTAGATGAACGGTAAAAAAGTAAGAGCGAGGGGAAGGTGACTTATTGAGGCACGCAGGCGAAGCCACAATAGCACGCAGGCATCACATTCGAAAAAATATATCTTTTCAAGTTCTATTTAGTCGACACAAATATCTTTGGTTGGAATGTAAGGTGAATTTACTCTTTACATTTGTATGGTGAAGAAAAATTTATGCAATGTATATATATATGACAGCAACACTCATCACTCACAACAGTGACAAAACAATTACATTGACAATCATGTTACGTTATTTTCAAAATGTTTCCTTTTCTTTTTCATTACTTTCTTTAACACACTATCTCTCCAGTGAAGCTGGTATTTTGGCTAGTATATTTATATATGTGGGTATATATATATATATATATATATATATATATGTGTGTGTGTGTGTGTGTGTGCATGCCTGTAACTAAGCAGTTACTCTTAAAATGAAAAGCTAATTATGTTATATGTGGTATTTTATTAGATATATATAAACAAAACTATACATAGAATTTTAATTATGTATATGTATATATATATATATGTATATATGTGTGTTGTGAATGGAACCCGGGCAGACAGACAGGCAGACATGTTGTATTTCCACCACCACACGTTTATTTACAAATATATACAAGTCAATAGTGCACAGAAACCACCACAAGTCCCCCAAAGTCCTGGCCACACAACGTCTTACTCTCTTCAGGCCGCCTCCTTGCTTCCTCCAGCAAGCTCAGTCCTTCCTTCTCTCCTGACTCCAGCCCCGAATAAAGGGCGGTGGCCCCTTTTATTCACACCCGGATGTGCTCCAGGTGCTTCCCGGCAATCTCCCACCGACACAGCACCGTGTGGCAGAAGTCCCGGCTGTACTCCTGGAAGCACTGGTGTCCTCTTCTTTCCCCAGCAC
>NW_024380671.1:0-6107 GCF_016835505.1 Polypterus senegalus | reverse complement strand
TAACATGACTCTGTCCTGTTACTAATTTTTATGTTTCGGTACTTTATGCTCCACCCGGCCTAACACTTTATATTTCATTTGTAAAACATGTCCCATTTTGTATTTATTTTAGGCACTCTTGAGTTTATTCTGGTTGCAGAGCCTGTTATGAGCACCCTCTGCAATCATACAGTACTTTCCTTGTAAGACCTTATTCTAAGTACTTTACAAATAAGTAGTATGACTATTCCAAATTTATCAAAACACAACCTAACTAATCTTGGGAAGAAATCTCAATGTTAAATTCAAATGAAAATTATATTGACATTGTGGATCTGTATAGTAATGTCAGTTTTAAAAAAGAATAGTGCATAGGTTAGGCCAGCAGTCTGGATTTTAATATTGATATGTGAGGAGGTTTATGAGCAGATATTGAATGACGACAAAAACAAATTTGAAAAAGTGCATAGTGCAACAAGAAGAAAGAACATAGCTTCAGAGAAATGAGAATTATTGTTTCAAAAGGGTTACAAGCATGCAAAAGTACAGGGATATTTGATTTTAGAACTTTATAGGAAAGTACCAATATAGTTTATTATTAATAGATTATTCTACAATGAACATTAAGATAATGTACCTGGGCTAGCATATTCTTTTACATGGTATGGCATTTGATATGTGTCAGGTCTTCTGCCAGCAGTTTGATCCAGCTAGTCTGTTAATTCATTAATTCATTTTGCAGGAAGATTATTGAGAAAGAATTGCAGTAATCTAATCCAGTGATAATGAAGGTGGGCAATTTATAACATTTCTGCATCCAAAAGCAGAAGTAAAGAGGGATTATAGTTAACCCAGACTGTATATTTAGGAAGAATTAATTATTACAGCTATTTAAAATATGCAGTAATTAAGCCTAAGCCATTTTTTCTTTTTCAAGTTACTATTTTCATAACAGTTGGATGTTATTTTCCAGCAAATACAGTATGTAGCAAATTGAATAATAATGTAGATCTGCATTAGCCAGATTGTTAGTAAGCCAAACCTAAATACAGCTGTAAGGCAAACATGTCTTTATTAACTCAGATTCTATATTATAATATTGGACAAAGATTAATAAAGGAAACAACACAAATTCCCGTATAAGCTGAAAAAAAAGGCTTAGAAAATGTTTAATAAATACCATTTTACTACAGAAAGATCAAACCTTCCATTTTAAATCAATTTGCAGACTTAGGCTGCATTATCTGGCAGCCCTGGATATGGGTACATCCAAGTACCCATAGTCACTGAGACTGGGAAAGTTTTAGACCAATCATGCATCTAAATTCATGCCTGTGGAATGGGGGAGAATACCCACCCAGAAATATGTAGAAGTGCCAGTGACCGAATCAGGTTCAAATCCAGTCCCCTGGAGCTGTCAGCAAACAGAAAAGGTCCATGTTTAAGATATAAGACTATGTTTTAAACTTCATTTTGCCTCATTTAGGTCTCACATGACCCATACTGCTCCCTTTTTAAGCAGATGTCTGATTGTAAACAGTAAAATATCATTTATTTTCATCAGACATTTTTTAGAAATGTTTAACAGAAAAGCATTTTATCACTCCAGTTACAGACAATTGCATTTTTATATTACTAAATAAAATGATCTTTCACTTTTCACATGCCACCCTTTATTCACACCATAAATTTTTAAACTATGTATGCAGCTGACAGATAAAGAAAGATTGTGTTAGAATAACACAAGGCTATTCAAGATAGATGCATATTTTACTAATTCAAATTGAGTATATTTTAGTCCCTTTCGTAGTTAATTGTGTGCTACCTAATTGTAAAACCTGGTTGCTCAATTATCATCATAGAGAGATTATTCAATACTATATTGTGTGTTTTGATTGACAGGGCACCTCTATAGCAACACCATAAAATAGACACAAAATGACTTCATAAAATGTAATGTTTATTAACCTTTGTTAGTGTCTACTGCAAACCAACTTTATGCTTAATTTTGATTTGGGGGGTGGATATTTTCCTATTCTTCATATACTTGTGTAAAGATTATTTCAATGATTATGAACACTGGAATATTGACCAGGTGACATCGGAGCGATTAATTTATTTCAACCTAAAAGTCCTAAACCAGACTTGTGACCTCAAATATATAAACTGTATTTTAAAATGAATGATCAAGTTTTTCTTTTCTGTCTTTAGTATATCTAAGCATTAGTATCAAACACTGTGATATATCTCTTCAATGCAATGCCCCAAAAACCAAAACCTTTCATGAAAGGGTTATTTTCCCTTAGTTGCCACCACCAAGGGCTCTCATGTATAAAACTTGCTTATGCCCAAAAAACACGTGTAAGCAATTTCTTCGAAAGAGTCAAGATTTTATAATACACAAACTTGGCATGAAAATTAGTTTAAATTTTCCCATAAGGCCTATTTAGACTTTTTAGGTGTTGGTATAAGTTGGTGTATGTGTAACCATGCACAGTACCATTTCAGTCACTGATGCTAACTACTGAGGATCTGTTTATAGACAGGAAGAGATTGTTTGAGCAATTAAATGGGGAAATACTGTATACAGCACATTCAATTTGAAATAATCTTTTAAAGCTAAATTTGAAACATGAACCAACTGGTAACTGAAATTTTAAGAGCATTTTCACTATATGTTTTAAGGAAGGGGGATGTGCAAGTGAGAGTTGCTTTGGCAGAACTGATTATAGTATTCCGTCAATCCATCCTCTCAATCTGCTTATCAAAGAGCAGGTGGCACAGTGGATCCAGGAAGTAACTGGTGCAGGCAGGAACAACCCATGGACCAGTGCTAGTCAGCCCAATAGAGTGAAATAGGCAGCCAATTAGGGTACTGACACCAAGTGCTACTGTTTATGAAAGTTAAGATAATCATGTTCTGGACGAGAAGGCATTATTTATGAATCATGGTGCACCTCCACATGTGGACAGTGAGGTGCACCATTTACAAGCCAAGTAGTGTGTGTTATGGACACTGTGGGGACCCCCTTCCTTAAGTTTAATTATACTGAAAGTGCACCATAGACACTAAAGGGTACCATTTTGATTTGATAAGTCAAGGGTGCTCTAAAGCAACCTAGGAGGTCCACGAGTCTGATAATATTGTGCTTTGGGGGCAGTGTTTTGAAAGTGAAGGGCCACACTATGGACACAGGGGAGCAACTAAAAGTCTATAATACTTGAACACTGTGGGACAACATGATGGTGTAAGTGGAAAAGTGCAGAAGTCCTTTGTTAAAACAGTCACACAAACAGTGTCCCAAATCAGTGAAGTGCAATGTTGAAAAATAAATAATCCATAAAATAAGAGTGTTGGAGGTTAAAACTAATCCAGTAAAATAGAGCAATTAAAATGAGGTTAAAAGCAGTACAGGAAACTGTCTAAAACATGGCCACTGAGCCTTTAAAATAGATATTTCCTAGCTTATCCTGCAGACCTTTCAGCTGAGGTGACAGCTATCCAAAATCACTGCCATCCTTCTTTTGGGTCCAGGTCTCTGCCACTCCATTTGGGTGCAACAAGGCTTACCAATGGACCCAAGACTCATGTCTCCAAAGGCCATGGCCACAAATCAGGGCTCCCAGTCTGAACCTCTCTGAGTTCCACTGCCCTCCCGGGACTACTGCAGGCTGCACCACCTGTCACTCCAGCTTCCTGGCGATCCTCCACAAACAGCCCTGAGTGGTGGGCCCCCCCTCCCCCCAGGGTTCCTGAGTTTCCTGCCTTCTAGTTGGGACTCTCTCCTCTTGCTCTCACCTTCCTGCCTACTTTTTCTTCTTTCAACCTCTGCTCTGTTGTCATCTCATCTGTCCCTTCTGATCCGGCAGTTCCTTCTTATTGGCTGAGGAGCGGGTTGCAGTCGACACCTTAATGCCACCTGGGGCAAATAATCAGGCCGACTGCCTGTGCCAGCAAGGTAATGCATGGGGCGAATGCCTTGCACCAACCAGGAGACAAACCATCATCTCAGAAGATTGCTCACACCTCCTATACCCCCAAGTGCAACAAGTCCATTATTTATTCATTCCAAACTTGCCAACCAGCCATTGACCTCACTTTCACGCAACATTGTGGTAATGACCTGCCAGCCCCCATCTAAGCCTCCATATTGGCCACGAATTCCTGGAAAGAGCACCAGCCCATTGTAGGGTGAACACATATACACACACCACACACATTACACACATCTATATGTCAGGGGACCATTTAGCCTGAAAATTCACCCAACCTTTATTCTCTTTGTACTGTGAGAGGAAACTGGAGCCAAAATTTAATTGCAGCAACTCAAATTATGCGAGCACTGTATGGCCCCCGTGTTCTTGTATACATGCCTGACAACATCGTGCATGCTTCTAATGAGATGACAGATGGTGTTGTGGGGGTCTCCTCCCCGATCTGACCAGGGCATCACTGAGGGTCCTGGAAGTCTGAGGTAACCTGGTGGCATTGGATGGACCAAAAAATAATGTCCCAGAGGTGTTCTATTGGATTTAGGTCAGGAAAGTGTGGTGGCCAGTCAATGGTATCAATTCTCATCCTCCAGGAACTGCCTGCATACTCCCCACCACATGAGGCCAGGGGAATTGTCGTGGCACCAGGAGCCACTGTACCCAGCATAAAAGGGGCTGACAATGGGTCCAAGGGTTTCATCCTGATACCTAATGACAGCCAAGGTGCCTTTGTCAAGCCTGTAGCGGTCTGTGTGACCCTCCATGGATATGCCTCCCCAGACAATCATTAACCCACCACCAAACTGCTCATGCTGAATGATGTTACAGGCAGCATAATGTTCTCATGGCTTCTCCAGACCCTTTCACTTCTGTCACGTGCTCAGGGTGAACCTGCTCTCATCTGTAAAAAGCACAGGGCACCAGTGGTGCATCTGCCAATTCGAGCTGCATGCTGCTGGGGAGTGAGCTCAGGGCCCATTAGAGGGGCATGGGGCCCTTGGGTCACCCTCATGGGAAGTCTTTCTGGTTGTTTGGTCAGAGACATTCACACCAGTGGCCTGCTGGAGGTCATTTTTTAGGGCTCTGCAGTGCTCATCCTGTTCCCCCTTGCCCAAAGGAGCAGATACTGTCCTGCTGATGGGTTTGGACCCTATGGCCCTCTCCAGCTCTCCTAGAGTAACTGCTTGTCTCCTAGAATCTCCTTCATGCCTTTGAGACTGTGCAGGGAGACACAGCAAACCTTCTGGCAATGACACGTATTGATGTGCCATCCTGGAGAAGTTGGGCTACCTGTGCAACCTCTGTAGGGTCCAGACATGCCCTTGCTACCAGTAGTGACACTGGGCTAGCCAAATCAAAACTAGTGAAGAAACAGTCAGATAAGATGAGGAGGAAAATGTCAGTGGCCTCCACCTGTTAAACCATTCCTGTTTTGGGGTCATCTCATTGTTGCCCTCTAGTGCATCTGTTGTTAATTTCATTAACACCACGCAGCTGAAACTGATTAACAACCCCCCTGCTACTTAACTGACCAGATTAATATCCCCTAAGTTTCATTGACTTTATGCTATACTTTGATTAAAAAGTGTTCCTTTAATTCTTTTGAGCAGTATATATATATATATATATACTGTATATACATACACACACACACACACACACATACACTCACCTAAAGGATTATTAGGAACACCTGTTCAATTTCTCATTAAGTACTATCTAATCAACCAATCACATGGCAGTTGTTCAATGCATTTAGGGTGTGGTCCTGGTCAACAATCTCCCGAACTCAACTGAATGTCAAATGGGAAAGAAAGGTGATTTGCAATTTTGGCTGGCATGGTGTTGAGACGGCGGTCTAACAAGCTCAGTTACTGATTTTCACAAACCATTTCTAGTTTACAAAGAATGGTGAAAGGGAAACATCCGTATCGGCAGTCCGGGAAATGCCTTGTTGATGCTAGGGTCAAGGAGAATGGGCGATGATTCAAGCTGATAAAAGCAACTTTGATGAATAACCACCATTACAACCCGGTATGCACAAAGCATTTGTGAAGCCACAACAAACAATGAGGGATGGGCTACACACAGAAGACCCACGGTACCACCAAAAAAAATTCCCCCAAACTTAAAAC
>NW_024380670.1:0-11769 GCF_016835505.1 Polypterus senegalus | reverse complement strand
CGATCCAACTATTTGTTCCCTGTCTCCTTACACTATTGGTGGCTGATGAGCAAAATGAATCTCTGCTTAAATAGGAGGCTGCTAATTGTATTACTGTAGGATGTGTGAACCACTGTTCTTATAGGATGGTCTGTCCTTGCACCATTAGTAAAACACATACACAGACTCAACCAACACAAACATTAATTTGTTATGAATGATACTTGAAGCCCATCAACCTTAGTATTTCACACTGTGACTCACTAGCTTTAGTGTGAACTACTTCAGGTGTCTCCAGATTTAACCTAGACCTAAGGTCAACTTGGTCCCCAAGAATAATCTAGACATTGAAATAGTCACAGAAAACCTAGACCTAAAGATTTATACACCTTGATATCTGAAAAGAACTGACACATGGATGCTAATATACCTAGGTCAAAACCAATTACCAATCAACGATACTTTACTCTCCTCAAGATGTCAACCTGACTGGGGCATTGTACTCAGCATGCTAACCCCAAAAGTAATGAAAAGTGTCTATTTCATTAAATCAGGTATCCTGTATTTACTTTATTACTTCATCACCTCGATATCATAGAAACATGTACAATTTTAAAAGCTGTCAGGCATTTATTAAAAGAGAATAATACCTGTTGAAGAAAATATAATATACAATACAGGTATATACAGAAAACAAAGTCTGAATGTGTATATTTAGTATTTGAAAGTTTACTGAAAATTAGAAGCAGGGTCAAAGTAAATATTGTCCTAGAAGGCTTATAGAATTTGCACTCAGGTTGACGATGACTTACATTACTCTGATGTCCAGTTGAAATGGTTCCCTTTTTTGTCTCTGAAGTAACTGACTGGTCCATCAGATCAACATTCTCTTTTCTAACCTCATGATATTACCCAAATATGATTGGCTAGCTATAATGGAAGACTCTGACTAAAAGCTGTGATTTTAACACTTAATCTTTGTAATTTCTTCCTGTTTCCAGTTTTTTTACCCTAGTTGTAAATTGTTTGATCATTTTAAACTAAGAGTACCATAAATTATTACAGTAACAATAAAGAAAGGATGTACAGACAGTTTGGTAAGCAAGAATGAAAGATGGCAAATGTATTTGAGTCAGATATTACTGTCCACAAAAAAAGAAAAATTATACAGATGAGGTTATCTACAGCAACTTGCCTTTAAGTATCCATTGCAAGTCATCAGAGTAAAAACTTGAGGCCGATTGCTCCTTGTTTTTAATATAATTTTTAATATATTGTCTATAGTTCCAAAATTATGATTTGTATCACTGTGAAACACAATTTTCCCAAAAAAGACTCTTTTTTGTGATCCAGATAATTTGATAAAATAAAGCTAACAAAGCATATTCTATGGTGCAAATTAATTTATTAAATTAATTAATTGCCAGTCTGGATTGGAAATGAGAGAGGAAGCTGGGACCAAACAGAAATTAATTTTCTGATGCTTTTCAGAACATGGTAAAGTTGTAGCTAAGCTCCTGGACTCCAGCATATATGTCCAGTCCCAGGTATTGTGGTGGCGAAAAATTTGTCACCAGAAGGCTTTTACCTGAAAATGAAGGCTATTAGGACTTGAGATAGACAGACAGAGTGTTAAAGCTTTATTGCAATAAAACAACACAAATAACAAGGACTCAACCAAATACGGCCAAATTGACCTGAGCCCGTACATTTCAGCAATCAAGTTTATATAACAATTTCTTATCATTTTGACCTCGCTCAATTAGCTCATTTGCTGTTCCCTCTGACTCCCTTCTACTCCTGTCCAGCCAATTTCTCATCTCCCTGCAGTTGGGCCCCTGGTATTTCACTGTCAATTGTTCATTTCTAGTTTCTGTTTTTGCTTATTTCTTTCACTGGCCAAGGCCGCTACAGACTTTCATCTTCCTTATATGGGCTTTCCTCTCATCACTTCCTCTTTCTCTGACTTTTAAACTAGTTTGTCTGATGCCCAAAGCTAAGCTTTTATCTAAAAGAAATATATGTGCTTTTATTTAATCATTGCATGGCAGTCCTGACTTGTCTTCATTTCTATACTAAAGTTAATTTCTAATATATTCTTCTATATTATTGCTAATGCCTGAATATACTAATGTTTCTTTCTCATGTTGCACTATTGTGACCTCGTAAAAGCCTTTGCTGTCTTCTTCTTACGTGCTCCCAGAGCCATTTTTCTCTCTCTGTATCATTCTATATTTCCCAGCCTTAGAATACAGGTGTTCTCAATCTCCTTATCCTGTTTTTAAGCTGGTTTCACATGTCATTTTGTTCTCGCTTTTGTTCTTTTCCCATACTAGCAATTCTGCTTTAAGCTAAAAAATAATGCAAAATGACTAATTTTATTTAACTATTTGCTTGACTCCATCTTATTTTGCTTAATATCTCTAATTTATGCTAATCTAAGGTTTTAGAAGGTTGTAATTACTTTTTATGGTTTTATGTTAATTCTCATATTTTATGCTACTATAAAAATTTTCTCTACAGTATCTGGAAGACACTGTTCAGGAATGAATATGAAATGAGATGACAGGAAGAATTATTGGTGAAGAATAGATTGGACCGTTAATCTATAAATGGACAAGTCTTCATAGATTTGAAATGATCAAGGACATGGGAAGATCAGCAGGGATATTACCACAAAAACGGAACATCTGCATACAATTAAACTTTTTGGGGTGTATCTTTTATCAATATGGGACTGATATTATCCTGAGTTGTGGAAAGCTATCACCAGTAAGAATTAAACAGAAGTGAGCTGGCAGCCCTGTCTGATCCTTGAAACTCACAAAAGGGGAGAGGAGGTGTTGGTATTAGCAAAGAATTGAATAAAGGTGAGTATTGAAGGGTCTGGACCATGTTTACAAAGGCTGGGCCAAAGCTCATTCTACCTAGGACCTACATAAATTAATCGACCCTCCTGCTCAGTGGGGGTCCTTAACATGTTTAAGGAACAGGTAATCAGAGCCAAATTAAATAAAAGGCTCAGCGGGACAAAGAAAGGCAGCTAAAGGCGGTAGAAGAGGGGACTGAGAGCTGCTTCCAAAAAAGAAGACAAGATCTTAAGGGTGAAAATTGTCATCAAAAGTGGCTTTTTACCTGAACTGAAGCGCTACAGGGGACCAGACAAAATAGAGTAGCTTTATTGCAATAAAAACAATAACGCAGACTCAACCTGTAACCAGATTGTGCCTCGAATAGTTCAGGAACTCAAAACTAATTTCTTAATACCGACCTTGCTCAGATTAGGCCTACGGTTGTTTTTCTCTCACTCTCTTCTGCACCTGTCCGGTCGATAAATTTCGTAGTCTTCACAACCATTATTATCTCTTGACCTTCCCTGCTTTGTCCTGTGCATACTTGTCTATTGACCATCTTTAGTTTCTGTTTAGGATGGACTGACACACCAACCTCTCTCTCTCCTCATCTCCTAGGAACGAAGCATACAGAAAAAATGGCCGACAGGGTAACTCAGATTGAAATAGAGTTGAAGAACCCAGGTACCCAATATCCAGAAACCCTGTCCCAACGGAGATACCAGAGATCTGAAGGCCCGCTGGATAAACCGTCCTCACCATCTGGAACAAGCTGTAAACATCAACCTCATACAGCCGACCTCACCCCTGCCTCGTGAGGAGCCGGAGCCGCTGATGAACTAAGATTTCATGCAGGCGGGCTCTGGCACAGACACCCATCGCACAGGTGAGCATCCATCCTAGAACCGTTCGACCCTCTCCACGCCTCCCAGTTCGCTTCAGCCCTGGTGATGTAATAGTGGTAGGTGATTCTGCCGTTAAACCCACGTCGCATGCCCTAATGCAAAATCATTTGTTTTGTTTCCAGTCGGTCCGAGATGTGATGAGACGTGGCACCACAGCAGCTCACTAAAAGCACAAGGAGGCAGTTAGATGTCTCAAGCGCACCCATACAAGGCACCGGCTAATCAGAAATCCTAAAGGCTTGACTTTTGATTAAAGATGCAAGGAGGAGGACCCATAGGCAAAGATCTTCGCTTCGGGTCCACTACCTCTTTGTCAGACAACTATAGTCACGGGTTAGGATTGAACAATCATTACAGGGTATCTGCAATCAATCAATCAATCAACATTTATTTACATATTCATACAAAAAATGGCTCAAAGTGCTTTTACAAAATAATAGAAGATAATAATAAAAGATAAACATAAGTCAACATTAATGGCAGAATAGATAAATTAATAGGTGACAGAAAAATAAAAAACCTGCAAAAGCAGGAAAAAAATAAACCTGTAGGGGTTCTAGACTGAGACCCCATCCTCATTCTACCTAATATAAATCATCATATTTTCTGCATAACGAGGCTGACATGACTGCAGCCAGCTCATCATTGCTGGAGCATCAAGATGCTTTGAGTAGGGCAGGAAAGGCGCAGGCCGCCACCACACAAAGAAACCGAAAAGAAACAGAAGAGAGAGGAAATGGTACGATTTTAGTCACGTGAATTAAATAAGAACTGAATACAGAGTATCAGGATTACAGCTAGTTACACAGCAACAGGTTTTCAGCAGTGTTTTAAAGTGCTCTACTGTATTTGCCTGGCGACCCTATCGGCAGGCTATAGATTTGAAAAGAAGGCCGCCTCACCACTTCTTTCGTTTAGCTTTTGAATCATAAGGAGACACCTATTTGGAAGACCTTAAGGTTACGGATTTAATATCAGCAATTCTATATATAAGATGAGTTGACCAAGGCTTTATAAACCATAAGCAGTATTTTAAAGCTAATCCTGAATGACACAGGCAACTGTGTAGGACTAAACTGAAAGTGTGTCTATCTTTCCCAGCGAGGATTCTAGCAGCCGCATTTTCTGCACCACAGGTAAATGATTATGTCTTTTTTGGTAGTCCAGAGGAGGCCAAGAATCTAGTCTACTGAAAACAAAAGCTTGAATTAATTATACCTTCACTATATAAGAGGGTCTCAACTAGCTATGTTTCTAAGGAAAAATGCTGTCCAGGCCTTGATAATATGCGATTTAAAATCTAGATAATAATGTTACCCTAAATTTTTTACTTCCGTCTTAACTACTAACTTAAAAGTAGCTAGTTTATTTCTGATAACCTCGCTGAATCCATTATTGCCAATTACCAAAATTTCAGTTTTCTCTTTATTTAGTTTGAGAAAATTACTATTCATCCATTCAGAAATCTGCAAGAAGAAAGATGTCGTTTCATCAACAATTGGAATCTCTTTGAAAGGCTGCTTCTTCTGCTGTGATACTGCATCCGTATTTCAGCTACGCCTGGTCCTCCCCGAAAACATATCAAAGTAATTTGTCGACCACTGCTATCTCTGCTCTTAACCCTTCCCAAATGATACTGTTGTGCCAGTATTGAAGCATAAGTGTTTAATAGAATCTTCCGCAAAAACACCATTAATAATAAATACAATCTCACGCACGAGAAAATCTAGGAATATGCAACTCCAATAATCTAATTAAAATTACTATTTAGGAGGAACAATGTAATAAAACTATAAAATAGATCACAGATTAAACAAATAATACACACAGAGCTATGCTTAATAAAAATAATTTAGTTCCTATTCCAAATACTTCACACCACATAGTATTCATCTCTGTACCTCCCAAAAATTTAAATATGGCACTATTAAATGTTAGAGCTTTAACCAACAAAACATCTAATGATAAAAAATAGATTTTATTGCACTATGAAAAGTGGGTTTAACTCAAACTTGTTTTAATCGAATCTGCATTCGATTACAGTTTTACTCGCATACCCGCTTAGTGAAAGGAGGCGATCGGCAACATTTACTCGAGCTTTGGTTAAATGTAAAGATGTCAGTTTGGTAAGTTCAAGTCCTTTGAGTATTCATTGTTATTCATTGAGATTCTCAAGTTCTAGTATTATCCCAGGTATAGACTCCAAAATTCAACGCGGCCTTTTTGAGGTGAATTCCTCTGACTTAATGTCAATTTTAATTACTAAATTATGACACACTTAATAGTTGCCATCGAATCTCCATATAGATAATCAGTGTGATCTAAAAGTAGCAACTTATAACCTGATTCTTTTGATTTGAGGCAGTTCATGTAAATCATCCAAGTAAGAGCAAAGTGAGTGGGTCATATGTTAGACTTAGTGATTACTAAAGGACTGAAGTTGATAAAGATCATCAGATATTGGTCTATCAGACCATTTTCTTACTTTTAATATAGAAATAATGATAAACACCATGAGAAGCATATCGTTAATAAACGCTTTGACTCAGCAGTTTAAAACTTACAAACATTCTAATAATTCATTAAGTTAAATATAAGGATGACAAAGAGGTGAAGATTGAAAGGTATCATGATATATTAAAGATAATGAAAAGGACAGTTAAAAAACTTATATTATGTTTAAGAAGACCCAAAGTGTCTGATTTAAAGAGAACATGTCAGAGCTGAGTTAAATGAGGCACCAACCTAACTATCCACTATGAAATATTAAAGTTAAAATATCAGAATAACAGCACAATGTCCGTCTTGAGTTGCCATTTCTAAGATTATAAACAATGCTAGTAATCCCAGAGACTATTTTCAATTGACTTAACAAACCCATGAACATTCAGCATCTATAAACTAGACACGCTGTATTTTTCAATCAAGAACTAAGAAAATATTAGAAATAACATAGTATATCCCTCTCCAAAATCAAGGATCCTCCTAAACCTAGCATCTCACAAACAAACTTTCAATAGAGATTCAATTGACGAAAAATAATATCTCAATTAAAACCTCCACCTGCGTCTCGGATCCAACACCAATAAGGTTTTTCAAAGAAGGACTAGTAACAATTTGATACACTTTGACAGAACTATTATTAGATACGGGGTCTTCCTAGACTGTCTCAAGACTGCTGTAGTTAAACCCTTCCTTAAAACATAACTGAATCACCAAAAATTTTAGACCACTTAACCCATTTATAAACTAGAGAAATAGACGGATGTACTAAAATCAAGATTACAAGTCTTCACTGAAATTCCCAGTGCCTTCTTGCACCTACTTCCAAGTCCAGCCCACAGTCTCTAGCCTTCCTGGCCGCCCCGTCCTCTCTCAATCATTCCCATCAAATGAGAGGCAGGCCTTGACGAGCCCCAGGTTCACTGCCAAGTAGCGGTCGGCTGGGTTCCTCCCTTGGCAGCCTCCGGTGCTACACAGCCTGCAGCCTGTGTGGCGGAAGTGTCGGCCCCTTGAGCGATTAGGCAACGGGCGCCGCTTGCTGTGGCCGGCGGGTCTCACGCAGCCAAGCCTGTACCCAGCCTTTGCCTAACCGGGTAATGGACGCCCCACTGGTCTCTGAGAGGCACTCTGTCCCAGAGCCCTGCCCGCCTGACCCAAATCCAATGGAGAAATGCACTGCTACCATGGTGACCGGCCCTTACAGGGAAGGGCTCACCAACCCTGCAACCTAACAGAACCAGGACGGACGCCCGCTGCCTGGAGGAGGCAAGCCCTCCTCACGCCCCTCCTGGGCGCCCCTGCCGGGCTCCAGCCTCGCCGCCGCCACAGTGGCCCCACCTGGGCTAGCGAGATGCAACCAACGGCACAAACCAAAGGGCAGCACGCCTCAGCGTAGGGTCCTATGTCCCCAGGGTCCAAACACTGCACCAGATGACTTATTTCACACCAAACGTCCCCTGTGGTCTGCGCCCGCCACTTCGCTGTTCCCCCAGCGGGTCACTGTAGGCCTCCCGGCGGGAGCACCGGCGCCTGCTCCAGGCGGAGAACTGGCCGACGCCGGCCCCGAGCCGCCGGGTCAAATGAGGCGCCAGCCAGGATCATCCCGAGCGCCTGGCCGGTCTCCAGACGACTGCGGCTCCTGCCCTCCATAGCCCCAACTTGCCTGCTGAAGTCCTCCACGGAATCATGCCCGTCATTGCCGCCCCGCACCGCCCAGGCAGCTCGCCCAGCCGCCCAGGAGATCTCTCATCCAGAGGATTTGCCCTTCTCCGGACGCCGCTGCACCCAGCGCCCGCTGCCCTTTCCTATCGAGGAACCGCATTCACCTCAGTTCTCCTTCTTTCTGACGCAGGATCGGCCCTGGGGCCCGAGCGCAAAGTCAACCATTCGCTTCAAGGCCCAGGTTATAGCATTGAAGTGAGGCTAATCAGGCACCAGTGTTCAGCCTCCTGCGTGTTCGAGCCTCGCCAGCTGTTCGCATCATCAAGATCCGCTGCTGGTCGCCACTGAGCCGGCCGCCCCTGTGAATCGGGTTGGCCGCCGCACCAAGAATCACTTTCGTTTCTATGGAACGGGTAATACTCACCACTCCCGCCAGAGTTCTGCCTGCTCGTTCCAGCGCCTGGATCCTGTCTCACTCAGGCCTCGACGCCGATCACGATCTCCATCGCTGCTCACACTGAGCGGCTAGAACACGGAGGGAAGCCTTAAGGACGGTTGGCGGGCCGGGCGACCTCCGGCACGCCGAGCCGCTGGTGGAGAGAGAGAGACAGACGCCGGTGGGCTTACTCTGCCATCAGCTCACGGATATTACTCTGGGCCACCCCGCCCAATCGGGTTCGTCGGCACGATCATATTCCTGGCCCGCCATCCAATCATCGGCGGGCACACCGCCAATCTCGCGGTTTGGTTGCGCTGGCGGGACCTCCGCCCGCGCCATCTTGTCTCCCCTGTTCGGCTGCGAAGACGGTTTCTTTCACACCAGCGTGCTCAGCCGCCACCGCGCCGGCCGCGCGCCAGCCCGTGGGTCTGCGTGCTCCTGCCACAGACGCGGATCTCGCCCGTCTCTCATGAGAAATGGCAGGACCCTGCGAGGGCACCACCTGACCCAGCCAGGCCCTGCTCAGCCAGCCTCGCGAAGCACGTCTGGTTGTCCATCCCAACAGCGGCTCGGAGCCTGGGCTGCGCCTCCAGCGAGGCCCGCCCTCCTCCGCACCTGGGATGGCTCTCTTCAGTCCGGGCGGCGGTTTCCTGCAAATGCCCTGCTGGGTTGCAATGCAGCCGCCTCCTGCTGCCAGTGTGGGCTACCGGGCCGTTTACGCAGAAATATTTTTATTTAATATGAAATCCCTCGCTTGTGAGATCCATGACACTTGTGAAACTTGGCCCCTGCACAGACAGACGGACAAATATTTTTGCACCCAACACACTTTTATTTTATACTATTTACAAGGTGTGTTTCGGGCTTACTGCACACCCCAGTGCTCTTTGCACCGATTTCTAAGTCCAGGCCCACAGCCCCAGCTTTCCTGGCTTCCCCGTCCTCTCTCCAGTTCCGCTTACTCTCCCGATCACCACGACTGAGGAGTGCCCTCAAATACAGCTCCCGATGAGCCCCAGAAACTTAGTTTGGCCACGCCTAAGCTGCGGCGGAAATGCTGTCTTCCTGGTAGCTCCTCCGGTGCCACACAGCCTCCGCACTTCCTGGTGTGGCGGAAGTGCCGGGCTCCCCGGGATACAGACTGGGCGCTTACGTGGCCACGGGTCCCACAGGCTGGTCAAGCCCTGTACCCGAGGCCTCAGCTTAACCAGGACGGACGCCTTCCCACTCTGTCTGAGGAGGCATCACCCTCCCGTCCTCTGGCGCCCCTGCCGGTAGCCCGGCCTCACCGGCAACCGCACGGGATAAACTGCATCGGGCGCCGCCTTGGCGGTGACCACGGGCTCCTCACAGGGAAGGGCTCTCATGCTCTTCAACCCGGCCCTCAACAGAATTAGGACGACGCCTCATGGGTTCGAGAGTACAAGCCTCCTCACGCCCCTCCTGCTACGTCGGGGCCACAGCAAAGCAATGATCACCTAAACAAACATCCTATTCTTTGATAAATTTTAGTCGGGTTTAGAACAAATCATAATAGAAACTGCACTCGCTAAAGTAGTAAATGATTTCATGGTAATGCAGTCAGAGGCCATCATCTGTTCTCATCCTCTTTAGATCTGAGGCTACATTTGACACCACTCGATCATAATATTCTGAAATCGCCTTTAAATAATGGGTATCTCTGGCAGTGTCTTAAATTGGTTTCAACCCACCCGATAGGGAGAAAAATTCTTGTTAGTTGTGGTAATTACAAATCAAGACACATGATATCTGATATGGTGTTCCACAAGCCTCTATCCTGGGTCCGCTATGTTCTCAATCTACATGCTTCCATTAGGTCAGATTATCTCGGGCACAACGCGAGCTACCACAGCTATGCTAATGACACAGCTGTACTCACATCAATAGCACTCTGGATGACCCCGATTCTCTTGATTCACTAACAACGTCTGACTTGTATCTCGGAATGGATGAATAGTAACTTTCTCAAGTTAACAGTAGAAACTGAAAGTCTTAGTGATTGGCAATGGATACAACAGGCTTATTAGAAATAAGTTCTGGATACATTAGGATTAAAAGTCAAGACGGAGGTAAAGTTTAGGGGTAATTGTTGACTGTAATCTGAATTTTAAATCAGATATTAATCCGGGATCATTAGGACAGCATTTTTCCACCTAAGAAACATAGTAAAGTTAGACTCTTATTTCTTTGAAAGATGCTGAGAAATTAGTTCACGATTTGTTTTCAGTCATCGGGGGATTTACTGCTGTAATGCACCTTTCAGGAATTCACCAAAAAATACATAAATCATTTGCAACTAGTGCAGAATGCAGCTGCTGAATCCTAATCTGTAGAAGAAAATCAACACATTTCTCCAGTTTCAATGTCACTACACTGGTTACCTGTGTCATTCAGGGTTGACTTTAAAATTTGCTTATGGTTTATTAAGCCTTAAATAATCTCGCCCCCATCTTATATATCGAATGTCTGAAACCTTATATTCAAATCGTATCCTTAGATTCTTAAATGAGTGTCTCCTTAGAGACCCAAGAACAAAAGCTTAAAAGAAGTGGTAGCCTTCTGCTGCTATGCACTAAATTGGAAATAGCCTGCCAATAGGAATTACCAGGCTAATACAGTAGAGCACTCTAAAACACTCCTGAAAACATATTATTTAACATGGTTTTTATAATTTCACTTAACTTAATTTAACTTAATCCTGATACTTGTATTTCCTCATAATAACTACTCATGGTGGCTCTAAATCCGTACTGGCCCCTATTCTTTTCTGTTTCTTTTTCCAGTTTCTTTTTGTGGTGGTGGCCCGCGCCACCCAATTTACCCAAGCTTCATGAAGTTCCAACAATGATGGATGGATTAAAAGGCAGAAGTCTACGACTCATCATCATCAAGTCCTTCCGTGAAACCCTAAATCCAAAGAGGACTGTTTCATTTGTTAGGGTAGAATGCCCAGAGGGATCACGGGTCTCATGGTCTTAAACCTTTACAGATTTTTTTTTTTTTTTTTTCCAGCCGCCTGGGGTTTTTTTTTGTTTTTCTGCCCCCGCACTGGACTTACTCTCTTATTCTATTTTAACCACGTTGACTTATTTTGTTTTACTTTTATTTTTCTATCCTTTATTATGTAGCACTTGACGTACTTTTTATTAGAAAATGTGCTATATAAATAAATGTTGTTGCTATGTTTATAATGATTGGAATTAGTCAGTAGATGTCTTTTTCCATTTTTAAGCATTCTCATCATTTCCCTTCCTTGGTTTTCAAGTTACCATATCGATAGCAAGAAGCTAAGCTTTAATTAAAATATGGCATGCGCTTTATTTAATCAGCTATGTAAGAATTGACTCTGTTTTAATTTCGCGCTTAAGTTAATGTTAACAGGTTTTCATATTTATTTATTCTAGTGTAT